>NC_039272.1:29786099-29823080 GCF_003368295.1 Carassius auratus
ATTCTACTCTCCACAACGGACTGTCTGAGCAGGAAGTATCATACGATGACATAAGCAGACATCAGACCTCCAGGGAAAGCATCTTAGACCACTAGAATGAGAGTTGGACACTCCTGAGGACCTGTGGTCTACGCTGATGATGACCAGACATACATACGCTTACACACACTCTCAGCAAACACATTCAAACTTTTCTGCATGAAATGAAGTCACTGAAGCTTACTAAACCTTAATTAATCTTTTTACTACATGAGCGTACAAAAACACCCTTACCTTCACACAAGTCGTCTCCTTCTGACATGAGTTCATCATCGGAGCAGATGTTTAGGACATTGACCAACATCTCAGTCACTGTAAGAAGTCAAACGTCCATGTTAGAGCTGCAATATAAGCTGCTATTTCACATGATATCTATGTAGTTTCTTTGGTACAATATTCCTAGACTTCCTAGTTTACGTGATAAAAAAATAAATAATTTTATATATATAGCTTACAACCATGTAAAGACTCAGCAAGTCTCAGATGATTTTGTAAAAGGTGCCCTTGAATACGCTAGAATGACGTTAATATGATGTTTCAGGTTTGAGTTTTTCTGTATTCTTCCCACTGAGAGGACAAGGTCAGCCACCAAAGACACGTCATCAGCAAGGTCATTCTCCGCATGTCAAATAATCACCATCTCAGTCTAACAGTCCCTACAAATCACAACCCTCGCATTTGGACACATACCTTTCTCACCAACAAAGGGCAGCGACCACGTAAACACATCCATGAAGTTGGGTAACCAGTACGGGTGAGGAGAGCAGTTGAACTGTCTAATGTTCATGACATTGTTTTCATATTTCAATACAGCCGCTGAGAAGGAAACACAAGGGGAGATGTCATGCACATTCATGAAAACCAACAAAAAAGAAAAGCAACCTGATAGGCTTCCACACAGGTTCACAAACAGTCAACCAATACTTTCCATTCTACATTTCTAGACACTTTAGAGTCCGTATAAGGCAATAATTATTGCAGATTTGCAGGGTATATTTTTTCTTTGCACAGGCTTTGGACTGTATCATAATATACGAGTCAAAAGTCTATTGTAAATTATTTAAATAAGTAAAGAAAAACTCATTCCTATTAGCTGAGAATGTGGGACTGCCAAGTTGATTGTGAATTCAGTTACGTCACTCGTAATGCTTTATCAAATTGGCCGAGAGTTACGTTTCCAAAGTAATAATGAGGTTAGGTTTTGTTTCAGGGTCTGAGAACAGTTTGAGGTTATGAAAAGTACGAAATTTGAGGCCAACATACTTTCATATCAACTTACATACCTTTGTTGTTATAGACATCTAGGTAATTTGGTGCTGAGAAAATGGTAATTAATGAAGGGAAGCCTGTTGTCTGACTTTTTCTGTACATCCTGTACCTGAAACAGAGAAACACACACAATCTGTAGACGAGCTCAGCGTGACAACAAAGCATCTGGCACAGATCAATAAACAAAGTGCTCTCTGTCATTGTTAGATAATGTACTCTTGTCAAATTCAGTGAGCAATGATCCACAGCTGCAGATGGTATATATATATTTTTTTTTTACTTGCAGAAACAGAAGGACTACACTGACATCAGAAGATTAAACTAGCAAAAGCGCAACTGAGCTTTTTCAATCTCATGATCATGAAACATTGTGAGTGATACTTACCCTGCGTCTTGTGCTTCATGTGCTCTGATTACTGACAACAGGTTGTTGTTTGTCAGAAAGTCACAAACTGCGGCATAACTGTCAAACAAGAGAAAGACAAACTTCTGAGTGGCTAAACTTGTAAACTGTTTTGCTACTTTTCGATAATCTTATGTATAGACATAAACAAAAACAGATGTTATTATGTTATTATAATGCTGAATAAATCTTCTTTTCTCAAAATCTGGGGGATCTAGCAGGTGAATACAGCTTTGCTTCAGTACCTGAAGAAATAGGAGCAGCCTCTGACCGAGTTGTGGTTAAAGTGCTCTGCCGTCTTCTCACTTCCGTAGTCCTCTCCTGGGTCGGCCCAGATCAAATCACACATAGGCCCAAATGCTGGGGGCTCCTTAAACCTGTCTAACTGTAAAATACAGTGTAGAGACAAAGAAAAAAAGAGACATGAACACATCTTGTTTTATAATAATAAAAAACTGTAAGGAAAGGACAGGACATGAGCAGATGCTTACTTTCCTAATGTCATCCAAGCAGTTGATTTCTGGCGAGAGGCCACCATGTACGCAGAGGAACTGCTGGTTAAGAAGAGCTGCAAGAGGCAAGCAGTCGAAGGCATCCATACATGCGTCATAAACCCTCTCTGAATACTTTATTTTACCTGTGAAGAAATATATTAGAGTTCAGATCAGAAATAACTAAGGGGTAATCAATTGCTAATTGTGCATTAAACGATTTGAATGCATGACGTGTGGGCGAAGAAACACCTGATGCACAATGGTGTAAGTTATTTCACTTTTTGAAATAACTTATGATAACGATAAGTATGCGTCTAAATACATCTTATTAAAAGTTTGAATTAGAAGTGTTGATTTCCATAAGCAATTCAATTAAAACAAATGTATTTAAAAAAAAGTATATTATGCAAACTAAAAAGGCTATTTAGAAATATAGTTAAAATACAGTAAAACATATATATATATAATATTTGTATTATTACAATTTATTAATTTATAATTACTTTAAATCCAATTTATTTCTGTGATGGATAAATTTTTTATCAATTTTGTTGTTTGTTTTTGTTGGTGTTTCTAGAACTGTATGATCATTATAACGTTCAAAAGAACAGTATTTATTTGAAATAGTCTTGTCTTGTAACGTCATACTTTTTTTTTTAATCAATTTAAATAATCCTTACTCAAAATTCGAACCTTTTACTGCCCCCCACAACAAAGAATTTGCAGCGGTACTTTAAAACATTCCAGTAAATTGCTTGCTAAAAATGTATTTTACAAATGAATTTATCAAATCAGGACTTAAATATAAAAACAAGCGACTCCATGTGCTGCTGAAATAGACCTGCTCTTCAAATCAGTACAAACAGTATTTATTTAGTAAAGCAGTAAATGTCATAATCAAAACCATGCTAAATTATTTGTAAACAATAATACCCCATGATGTCAGAACCAGCATGTCTGTATGCAGGCAGACAGTAATAACTCTACCTAAAGTGACAAGACCTGCCACCAAGCAGACACAAAAGCAGCAGAGACTATTCAATTATATTCAAATGAGTCTAATTAGTGCAATGCGAATCCTTAATTCAGCTGCTGATTAAGCTTATAAATACTTTAGTATCTGGACTGAAGTAGTCTCATCAGTCTTGTCTTCTGGTTTCCACTAAATACAGCTGGGTTATTCACCAAACCGTATTACACATTCGCTCCTCGAGCGAGGTCTCATGGAGAGCACTTGGGCTTCCACTGAACATTCAGCATGATACCACCTCCATCTTTGTTATGCAGAGCACAACACCCATGCTATTGTATGAGTTTAATGGCAAACAGTGCTCATTTCAAGCACAATAGACTAGTACCAATGACCCATCCAATACCAAAACCAGGGATATAAAATTAGACCTTCAAAAGAACCTTCATTTAAATGTCATTAGGATTTTACCAATAAGCAAAAGCATAATATACTATAGCATAATATAATATGCTAAAGTACACAGTGCTATTAGATTAGCAAAGACAATACACATGGCCGGGATAACCTTATGAAAAAGTATTGTACATGCTTCTTGTAGTGTACTTTTAAAGATACATTTTGAAAGTACATATAAAAAAAAGTGTACTTGCAGATAAAAATATTAAATAAAATGTTTTAACAATAAAATATAATTTGAACAATCTTATTTCATCTTATAACTATAGTGTGCCATTAAATACCACATTTAAAATGAAAGTTAAGCTATTTTAAATGCACCCAAATTAAGTTTCAAACTTACATTAACGTATATTTTAGTTTACCACAAATGTTCTCATTACACTTTAACAACATTTAAAAAAAAAAAAAACATAAGTAATTATGAAATTACATAGTAATATGAACTAAGGTTTTCCAGGTTGGTCATGTGATCTCCTAGCTGTGGCTTTAGAAATCCTGTAATAACCTCCTGGCAGATGGGAACCAAGCTCAGTAGATGCAAACCCGACTCGACCACATCAGATGAGAGAGACGAAATCCCTGTGTAGAAATATTCTTTGGGATAACAAATAATGTTTCTGTATTTTTAAGTAACAGGAATGAACCCAAGCCAGAAAAGAAGCTAAACGGCTTCTTGCGTCTCTATCCTTGCTGGTCATGCTGCACTGAATTAAGGTTTTAAATAAATTATTGTAAAAGAATGCTAATGAGATGCTTCACAATGAAAAGACACTACTCTCTCATAAATCAGGATAGGTAATGCTGTGTATAGTGTACAACGGCTCAACGAGTTTGTCTCTTTGTGAGCCAGATGAGCCCCATCCACTTCACTATGCAGCATACTAATAACTCACACCTGGACACCTTCTGGCAGCTCTACAAACCTTACTCTAATAGAGCTGTTAGCCTGTAAGGGACAAAGTGCTGTCTGCAGAAAACAGAGCACGTAAAGCCTGTAAAACAAAGACAGAACCTGTTTATGAACTCTCTCTCTCACAGCATTGAGAATATTCTTCGAGTCTTAAAAAGGTTGCTATAGATCTTAGGGAGAGTAGAGACCCATTTTAGAAAGTGAGGGACAAGTCTTAAAGGGATAGTTCACCCAAAAATGATATATACATACTAGGTGAATGGATGGATATTCTTCTTACACAAATGAATCACTTTGCTTCGGAAGGACTTTATTCACGCCTCTGGAGTAGTGCGGAGTAATAAAGCTTGGACGAGCTAGGACATTTTTTAAAATAACTCTGACTCTATTCGTCTGAAAGAAAAAAAGTCACATACATCTAAGGATGGCTTGAGAGTGAGTAAATCATGTACATTTTTATTTTTAAGGTCCTAAAAGTGGCATTTTCACAACCCATTGACGTCCACTGGAAATATGTGGAAGGAAAACAAATACTGTTGGCTGAACACAGCAGTTCGCCAAAATGAATTGACTGCACTTCTGCCCCCACAGAATATTTGGCAGCAAATTAAATATGACATCTACAATGCTCTATTAAAGAGGTCATAGGATGCCCATTTTCCACAAGTTGATTCTTTAGGGCTTAACGGAAAGTCTGTAACATAGTTTGGTTAAAATTTCTCTTTTTTTTTTCACCCTGTCAAAAACAGCTCTTTACAGAGCACACAGTTTAGTAGCATTTTCCTTAAAATGTTAAGCTCTGCTGACCCCCCCAACTCACTTCTGAACTGCTCTCACAGAGACTGTTACTTTAACCGCATTCATCGTGAAACTTGCTAATAAGCACATTATTAGGAAAGGCAATTTGCAAAGATTCTTTGTAACACCTTATACTCTCTTCTTCTGTGGGTGTAGCTGGATAACGAATGATTGGTGTAAACATAGACTCATTTATGTAGAACAGGGGCGCATTCTCTTCAAAAACAAACGCAATCCACTGCGTCTTCAGCGGGTCAGATGTCAAGAGTAAATGACGACTGCTAGGTTCATTATTACATCCAACAACAGAACACCCCAGTCACCTAGGAGTCATTCTTGTCTATATCTGCTCCGGCAGTGAGACAATGGTGGACTGATGACAGCTCACTCAGGGCGGGTCTGAGGTAAGACACTAGTCCTGTCTGTGCTGAAACGCTACTGTCAATCAAACGATCATGGGAGGGGCCTGTTTTTGTGACGTCACACAGACAGGCATCTGAGATCGGCTCGATTTGAGAAAGTGGTAAAGACTTGATAATAATAGTAGTCCTAATAAAAATAAGAATGTAACAGACCTACATTTATTTGAAATGCCAAATCCTTTTAAAGGGTTAGTTCACCCAAAAATGAATATTAGCCTGTGTTTTACTCACCCTCGAGGCATCTTAGGTGTATATGACATTCTTCTTTCAGACAAATCCATCGGTTATATAAAAAATTGTCCTGGCACTTCTAAACTCTTTTATTGAAGTGTGCGGGTGTTTTTGTTCAACAGTCCAAAACACGTTAAAAAAAGCGCACACATCTGTAATAAAATGTGCCTCACATAGTGCCGGGGTATGAATTAAGGCCTCATGTAGCAAATCCATGCATTTTTGTAAGAAAAATATCCATATTTCAAACACAATAAACACTTTACACTGCCGACTGTCGAATGCGAAGCATTCTGGTGGAAGATGCAGGGTGTATGTGTTGCGCGCGCACCTCTGAAATATGCTAGGCTCACAATGGTTTTCAGAAAACCAGTCTACTCTTGGCTTACATCGAAATCCTCTGAAATTTTTTCTTTACAAATCCTTGTTTTGTGCTTCTAATTCATGGCCGACGTTTTGTTTTGTTCTCGCTCCGCATTCATCACTAATCACACAACGCTGATGTCCTACATCATCCGCCGGAACAGTTTCCACGTATGACAGACAGTGGTAGAAAAAGTTTATTATGTTTGAAATATATTTCTTACAAAAACACATGCATTCACTACAGGAGGCCTTCATTCATCCCCCCGGAGCATGTGAGGCATGTTTTAATACGGATACATGCTCTTTATTTAAAGTGTTTTGGACTGTTGAATAGAAACAACCAGCCATTGCAATGATAGAGCTCAGAAGTGCCAAGACTTTTTTAATTTTTAATATAACTCCAAACCTGTCAGCAATGGCACCAACAGGCAGTGACCATATTGTGTGATTCTGGCATGCTGGGAGATTGAAACAGTAAATATGTTCCAGCCAAACTTGATGTAATAATACATTTCACAGCATGAGCAGCTGCCTTATGTAGTTTAAACAAGTATTATCATTTCACTAAAGTGATTCTCTCATGCAACATGATAAGTGAGACCACACAGACCCTCCAACTCCAACAAAACTGCACTGATGTGACATTAGCCATAGTCAAAGCAGTTAAAGAAAGTTATGGTCAGGAGTTAAAGTAAAAATCTGCACCGGTTATATAAAAAAAATACACTTTAAGGAACACTACAAAATAGAGTCCTGCTCTAATAAGGCAAATACATTTTGAACTCTTAACTGCAGGAAAAATGTTATACTGTTTGCACGGTAAATGAAAGTGCTAGCTGGTGACAGCTGGCTGAAAATGCAGTTTTTCAGACATCAAAGAGAGAACATGAGTGAAAACTGAGGAAAAAGGCTGGCGGAAGGTTCGAGTCAACATCACTTAGCCCTCAGCACTCCTAGATGCTTAATTCCCAAAGCACTCACATTCCTGTTTGAAGGTGAAGTATTCCGTGAGGTGCCGACACTCATGGTTGCCTCTGAGGAGGAAGAGGGTGTTGGGGTGGTTGATCTTCAACGTCCACAAGAACAGCACACACTAAAAAGAGAAAGAGAGAGAGAGAGAGAGAGAGAGAGAGAGAGAGAGAGAGAGAGAGAGAGAGAGAGAGAGAATTACAATCCTGAAGACAGTTGACTTAATGGTCACAGCTATGAGAGGAAAAGGAAGACCAGTCTCAGGCTTTTACATGACTTGGAAAACATCCCATTTTTAATCCTTTTACTGATGTCTTGAAATAAATGTGCAAAGGATTGTTTTTTTCTTTAGTTTTTTTTTTATACCTTATCAGTTTCAAAGGTTACATGGAAGCTCAAAAGTAACAAGATTTAAAGAAACGGTTCACTCAAAAATAAAAACATACCTACCCTCAGGCCATCAAAGATGCAGATGTGTTTGTTCCTTCATCGGAACAGATTTGGAAAGATTTGAAGGAGCTAATATTATAAAAATGCAGCTTTTCACTTCACAAAATGTTAACTGGTGGACTGGACTCATGTGGATTATTGTGACGTCTTTTTCAGCTGTTTGAACTCTCACGGCACCCATTCACTACAGAGGATCCATTGGTGAGCAAGTGATATAATGTTAAATTTCTCCAAATCTGTTCCTTTGATGAAACAAGCTCATCTATATCTTGGATGGTCTGACGGAGAGTAAATATTCAGCAAATTGTTTACTTTTGGGTGAAATAATCCTTTGAAATAGTCTAAATACCAATAACAATCCAATGAAATGTATACAATCATTTTACAATATTAACTTTACAAAAAAACTAAATAAAATACATGAATAAATAAAAAAAAGAGGAATTCTATACAATCTTCCAATTTCACATTTGATAAAAAAATGCCAATAATTTCCCCAAGATAAACCACTTTAACTGTGTGTATAAAAAAAAAAAATAAATAAAAAAAAAAAAGTGTAATTTCTGAGATAAAGAAAAATTTTACAGAAAGGAACATTTTACAGAAAGGGAAGATTTACCAAAGAAATCCACAAAGTAAATGTAAAAGGTTTTCAATGCCCAATGGCAAGATTATGGCAAAATCTTTGTCGTTTGACTGTTTAGTGCTCAACAGGTGGCGAAAGTGCAAAAGTGGGAGTGAGAGGTCACATGGTAATTATTTCCAATTACATTATTCTAAACAACAGGTTTGTTTGGTTCATGTACACATCTACATTTCACACTAAAGTACAGAGCCGCAAACAACACAAAGGCAATGGCATCTCACTCACACTGATCGTTTGTCAGATTGTCTACCTGATCTTCTGTACAGTAGAGTACAAGCACACGCTTTTCAGCCTCATTAAAATTGATTTATCTTAACCCCCACCCCCCCCCCCCCATCTAATTTGCATGCAAAATCCCAGACACCACTCAGTGTGGGGAGAACAGGACACCAAGGTAACCAAGGACAACAGGTGTGCATTTAAATGACATGTGAAATAATAGACACGGAGGAGGGTGTGAGCGGGGGATGGGATGCAGCAGCACCGAGATCTGCGACCGGAGCCTACGCAAGAAGAAGAATGAGCTGAAAATTGCAGGTGATAGTGGCCATGAGAAGAGGACCTGAACATAGGCTGTTACTGTTGAATGACACAAAGAAAGACACAGAGAGGAACCTGTTTTTACCGCTAGAGGTGGGAATCACCAGAGGCCTCACGATACGATATTATCACGATACTTGTGTCACAATACAATATTATCGCGATTTTAAATATATTGTGATATTCAGCGATATATTGCGATATTACAGTGCAACTTGAATATGTTCAAAAAAGTTGTTCAGACCTTTCAGCAATTGGTGCATTTGAAAGTAAATTACTGTTAAATTTTTAATTAAAATTAATAAAGCATGTAGTCTTACATCTTGGGATGCACCGAAAATAAATTTCTGTGCAGAAATGGAAACCAAAAATTGCACTTTGCTAAAAACCGAAAATGCTTTGTAATGATTATTTATTATTTTATTACATTTAACTCAAATTTTATGATACAAAAAAAAAAAAAAAAAAAAAAAAAAAAAAGACAATACAAATCAACAGTTGTGCTAGTTCACAGTTAATGCACTCTGAATTATCATGAACTAATAATGAACATTAATATTAATGAAGATTAATAAATACTGCAATACAATGTATTGTTCTTTGTTTGTTCATGTTAGTTAATACATGAACATTAATAGAACCTTACTGTAAAGTGTTACCTTAATATTACATATCAATATATTATTTTTTATTCACTTCAAATGTAACAGGATCAAATATAAGCTGTTGGATTTATCTCTTTATTTTTGGGCTAACATTAATTATCCAAGTAATTATAGTCCTACAAAGCTTTTATTATCAGAGCATATAATCATACCATAGAGTCATGGAAAGGTAGCATCTAGGGCTGCACGTTTTCAAGTTTTTCATTAACCGTTAACCGAGGCCCTTAGCGGTTAATACTCGGTTAACCATAGTGTGCCATAGTAACCATAACCATAGTAATTTCCGGACATTGGCCGAAAAAAATAAAAAATCTGACAATATGTAATCTCTCCGGTCAAATTGTCCTATTAAAACTGCCTAATAATGCCGCCCATTAACACAATCTGAATTTGAGAAGAAGCCTAGAATGTATAACAAGGAGACTCCGCGGCCGCCTCGCTAAGGCTATGACTATGAGTATGTTTGACAGGTACAATATTTGAAAATCGATAATTATTTATTTACTTTAATTACATTTATATCTGAATTTATATCAACCCATAGACTTTCAAATATCAAAATGTCATGAATTAATATGTATTTGTGTACAAAATGACATATAAACATATTTTCCTATTATACTTTGCCTGGAAACGCTTCCAACAAGGCGTCGGTTCTATTTCTAGCATGCACGCGTCGAGCCGCGCCTGAGCCGCGCGTCTCACGCAGGCAGTCTGCAAGCTCTAACCTGTTAACATGAGAGCCGAATTAAAAACAGACACGCAACGCAGCTGAGATGCTTTCGCCACACATCCAGTGTGTCCTGACCGGCCTAATGATGCCCGGGTGTTGGCTGTTGATATTACAACAAGTTTTTACTTTAAGTATATCTAAGCACTGTATTGCAATACTTGCATTTTGCCTCGTCACTCTCAATTTTAAAGTGCTCCAACGCTGTACTTTTTTTTGCCCGCTTCATATTAGAAAAATGACTTCTTCTTGTGGACATTACAAATGTCTGGGAGCGCTCTGGCGGTCTCTGGTGGTGCAAAAATTTATTACAACTAAATTCAATGCACGCCATTGACGTCACTTAACCGAGCAAAATGTTTCACTCGGTTACGCAATTTTTAACGGTTAATCGGTTAACCGGTTAACCATGGACACCCCTAGTAGCATCATTTTACCAGCGTTATTTGAGTGGACTTTCCAATATTGAGTGGAGAGTTATACTGCGCAGTGACGAGCAGAGTGAAACATGCAAACGAACACTGCCGGGCGAGGCGAGTCACACCATATATTATTATTATTATTATTATTATTATTATTATTATTATATGTAGGCTAGCTTTTTTGCTAGCATTTGACCATTTTTCTCTTTGATAATTTTCGGATGACGAAGATTGGGGGCATCCCTACTTACATCCCCTCCTTGTTTACAAATCCGAAGTCTATACATCAGATTTAAAACACAGAAGGGGCTTTCCTGATAACTTTCCGCAATACTGTCATCTTTATTTAACGAACTAACTGCATGCTTTAGGTGACCCAGCTGACCTCACCAGAAAAAAAAAACCTCACCACCATCTAGTGGATTGTCAAGACATAGATTTTATTATTCTACCAGATAGTATACTAAAAGATCAATTCTTGGCGTCCGTGTATCCATACAGTATTGTCGCAGAATATATTGTGATACTATACTGTATCGATTTTTTGCCCCTAGTTACCATCTGGTTTAATA
Organism: Carassius auratus; assembly: GCF_003368295.1. NCBI lineage: Eukaryota > Metazoa > Chordata > Actinopteri > Cypriniformes > Cyprinidae > Carassius > Carassius auratus. The sequence goes on from NC_039272.1 coordinate 29,797,458, forward strand.
GCATAACAACTAGTCATCCATTAACAAATCAGTAAGCTTGATTCATTTATCTAATATAACATTTAGTTATTATTAATGCTTGTTTTAGCTTTGTTTTGTGCCATGGTTTTTTAAAGGGGAGTAATTCACATAAATCTGAGAGCTTAGCATCTCGACAGTGCAGCTAGACTTTCAGCACAGTAAACTACATATGAGTTGTTACAGCCAAAACACTATTTAAGAAATAATTGGTTGAATGTAGTGAACTAAGACATTTTTTCACATTTTAGATGTGAATGTTTTTCTATTTTAAAGGTGCAGTCCATAACTTTTGGCAATCTAGCGGTTAATAAACAGAACTGCCTGTGTCTTGCAGAAGAACATTGTAGCTGTTGCCACTTCTCTCTGTTCATGTCTGTGATGAATCACACAGGTACTGGGATACTCTGCAGAGGTTTCCAGGTCAGCGATAAAAATCAAGCACGACTGCCATTCAAAACTAGATCACAACTATCCCAATCATGTTTTTTTTTTACTGGAGTTTTCCCCTCCATCTGGTATCTCCTCCATCAAAATTGCATTAAGGGTTATTGTTTAAATTTAAAAAATTGACTAAAATACAACCCACAGCAGCATATTGATCTGGCAACCCTGACCTTACCCTTAAAAACATACTACAGCATGCATAGTGCATATCCCACCTTTCCCACAGTTGAGCATATTTACAGTACAAACCTTGTCAGTGAACTATGAGGTCAAATAAATGAATAAATAAATTTATCTTTCATTAATTGTAATCGAGGTAAAATGTTAAATTAATCAAGATTTCAATTCTACGTCATATTGTCCAGCCCTAATACAAAAATAAGAAATGTTAAATTATTTTATTCTATACGGACTCGGAATAATGTTCAGCTTTGTTCATGTCACTGGAAATTACCATCTTTCACTGAAAAAGAACAACTGTATGCAAGTCACTGCGTGAAAGACCTTCAAGAATGTCCATTGTCCAACTAATTAACTCCACACAGGATCACAGTGTGAGCGGTCAGTGACATCAGTCATTCAGTGGAGACCCGCGACAAGCAGAGCGGACCATGCTTTAATGCTCTATGACTCATGTCTGACAGGTTATCAAATAGCTCCACTCAGACAACTCCTCCAGTGACACATCCAAATGAGACAGACTGAAAAAGAAAAGTCATTTAACCTTACAGCTTAACAAGGTCTCTGATACTTCTGTTCTTCATTCTAAAGCATCCTCAGCTCCTGCACTTTAACACCATCTCTTTTAAGAGTGACATTTAGTGAACTCACACAGCCTACGCTTACCAAAACCAATTAATCATACAAAAAGTAGAGGCCTGAGTAAACTACATGTAGGCAATTACTACCTCTTATTCACTTAATTTAAAGAAGTTTGTTGTCACAATTTAATCCTGTGATCCTCCATGTCGAATAGCATACGACTGACAAATATTGATAGCCTGGACAAGTTCTTAATATGAAAGTTTTGTACATACAATACAAACACATAGATTTTTCTCTAGGTGTCTTAAGTATATAAGAATACATTTGTTTTACAAACTCCATGAAACCAAAAATTATAGGAGCCCAGGACTTGCTCCTAGTCATACATCGCTATGTCACATAACAGCAACAAAAACATGAACAAACATCTTATCAGTCTTATTAATTAACATTAACACAGAGTAATAAATGTATTGTTCCATATTTGTTTGTATACCGCACGCAAGGCTTATACGCATAGTCCAAGACTTTTTCTCAGTTTTTTGGTGTATTTCAGTGGCAGAATTACAGCGCCACGTACTGGTCTGGCAAGAATCCTACATTGTAGCTCTTCTTTAGTTGATTTCATCAGGGTTATTTAGGCATACTCAATTGTTTGAAGTCAACATTAAGGCAAAGCAAACCATAATGTATTGTCCTATCAGAGCATCCCATGTAACTATGTAAAAGATGGGATAAAAACTAGAAGACCAAACACGATTGTTGACCAACAGATCTTTACTGGAGATATTATAGCATAATCTGCTTTGCTTCTTTTGTGCTTATGTGTGGTAGTTGACGCACTGTTGCTAATGTGGCAGTGTGGCCATTGATAATGCCTTAACAGATGGTTCAGAGAAGACGTCAGATTCTCAGCCAAGTAATAATGAGCCCAGACATGCACGCAATAAGTTTCCCACTGGTACATGTATAGATCCCTGAGTACTAGAGCCCTATGAAGTCAAAAGAAATGTTTCTCTCTCTCTCTCTCTTTTCTAAATGTTTTCATTTCTGGATTCTGTTTTTTTTTTCTTCAGTTTAATTCTTTTATACTCTGTTTTAATGGTAAAATTAAATGTTATAAATCCAAAAGCATGTCTAATAAAATTTATACAATTTAACAACAATTTATCAAAAGTAAAAAAAAATTACATTTATAAAGACCTATGAATTGTTTTATTTATTTATTTATGAAAAAATTCCTCAAATTCAGATTTTCCCAACTTAATTGATTTATTTGAATTTATTGTTTTAGAAATCGAGGAATCACGATTTTGAATAGAAATTACAAAATGATACAATTGGGCACCTTGACATTTTGCTGGTGATAACAGTAAAGAGAGAAGAATGTCGGCGCACGTGATAAATCGCTCACATGTGACGCACTCTGTGAAGGAAAATAAATTAAGTGCTAGGTGTCATTCACACATTTTTTTGACATAGATGCAATGCAGGCAGGGGAATAGGTAAAACATGCAAGAAGATGGGAGGGAACTTCTTTTAACTTGAGCGCAGTGTTTTTAGAATGCCGTTTCATGCATGAGGCGCTGCTAGAGACGCAAGTGCAACAGTCAAACACATCCATGTTTACCCAGAGAAAACGATGAAAAAGCAACGCAATCGAATAAAAAAACCTGTAAAGAACTACTACTGTATGTCTCATATCTCATGTTTGCATCATGGTGAATGGCTGAAAGCATTTCTGGTTAATAAAAGTATACTGGTGTTATACCTTCAGTCATTTTCAATTTGAATTACCTTCACTTGAGATTGTCTAAAATAATTTTCCTCTTATTATTTCTGAACACATAATATGTAAAAGACAAGTTTGTACAATATGTAGTTGTAGTTTTTGCATCTTTTGCAAAGATATTCAACAAGTGATTTGTTTAACATTTACATCATGTTGACAACTTCATGTGTGCAGCACTTGGAATAGAATTTTCTTTAACTCGAGGGTTAATAATGAAAAGTAACTTGAATCATGTTGTAGTTACATTTGTTTGTAATCGAAACGTTGAAAGGTTATTTTTTGTTATTTTTTTACTATTTTGACTACATCTTAAATTGGGTCACTTGAAAAATGTTATTTAAATGCAGCTTTACAGGCTACCTTTATAAATTAGCTAAAAATTTATACAAATGTTTTAAAATCCATGAATAACCAGCGTTACGGTCAGGGTGCCCAGTGGACCAGATTTTTGCAGGTGCAGATTCTGTGTTAGCCTCTTGTTCTAGATCACTTCATCTGAAGAACTTCCACTCACCTCAATACTGAAGTATCCTCTGTCTACATAATCGCCCAGGAAGAGATAGCGCGTGTTGTCGGGGGAACCACCAACTTCAAACAGCTTCATGAGGTCGAAGAACTGTCCGTGAACATCACCACATACTGGGGGTGAAAGGGAAACAAAATAAAAGCTTTACATTGCACATCAAATTTGGTGAGTGATACTTAACACTAATGGTCGACCGATATATTAATAAGATCGAAATATCGGCCGATATTTCTCATTTTATCAAATATGGACCAATACCTTTTTCTGCTAGGTCAATGTGTTCGAGACTTTTATTCTAACAGCGCTGAGAAAGGCCAGAGCACACAGTTCTCACATTCTCCCTCTTGTCCGCTGTTGTTGTTAACAGTTCTATCGAATACAGATAGAAGTCTGTCTAATAATCAGATAGAACGGTTAAAGGAATTCATGTATACAAAAAGTATTATAACGATTTCTTATATAGAAAAGCAAACATTATAATACTTTCTCTTTTGTCGACAGCATTAAGCAAATATGCATTTATATAATTTAAACAATTCTTTAAATGGCTAATGAACATTTAATTTCACAAACCTTGCAAACTCAATCGGTTGAATCCAGATGTGATATGATTCCCAATGCACATAAACTTCCCAGAATACAGAGTGCCCTGTTGGTTACAATGTTTACTTCCTTTTTAAGTATAGTTGTATTAAATATTTAATCTAAAGTATAAGTATGTTTAATTTACATATTTATTTTCTTATCCATTGTCAAATTATTTCAAATTTCTTAAATATTAATAAAATATACAATAAAAATTCCTGATGTTGAAATCAATGGCAACTGTAAGCAAAGTGGTTTTCTGTATCACATCACATTGTAAAACAAATGCCATAGGGAAGTGCTGGACTGTACAGAGACCAAACACTTCATTTAAATCCATTCTACCTGCATCATCCAGCCAGCAACGGCCACATGACTGCTCTGTCACTTAGCAACAACGACACTATATCTGAAAATACAGAGGCTGGCTCCATTTATAAAACAAAATGTATCAAGAGCCAGAGGGGTTTGTGACATCTACTGTATTAATTCATGCTCAAAGGCAGCGATATCTATAGAGGACAGATGAGCTCTAATTCATCTGCATCATAAAATACCATAGCATGACGCACACAGGAATTAAACCTTGAAGCACAACATCTTCATCAAGTAATTGAATAAGCTTAACAAGCAATTGTAAGTCACTTTGGATAAAAGCGTCTGCAAAATGACTAAATGTAAATGTAAAGCTCTGTTGGTCACTGATAAGGACCAGTTGGATTTAAATTTACTCAGATAAAGATTACTCAGACTATCCTGTATAATCTGTAAATGGCCATTATATGATTTTCTGTCACTTTATTCTATCTTTCTGTCAAATAAAAGAAACAAAACGCATAACTTATTGATAATTCTGTATTTTCTCACAAACTAGAGAGACTAGGGGGATTAGTGGTCGATCGATATGTGTTTTTTGAAAGCCGACGCCAATATCTTGGAAAGCAGGGGGGGGGCGAGAGCCAATATAAAGCCGATATAATTGTTTTAATTGTTATTAATAATATTTAAGAAATTTGAAATCATTTGACAATGTATTTTTTTAAAAAAAATGTATAAAAGAAACATGCTTACACTTTAGATGACAGTATTTTTCACAAATAAATAAATATTTAATAAAATTATAATATAAAACAAGTAAACACTGTAACAGGCCAGGGTAACACTCATTTTGCATACAGCACACAGTGAAAAAGACATGAATATGACAGTGGGCAAATGCATAATGTGCAGCATAATTTGAAGTCACGAGTTCAAAGTTTAAAGCATTAAATTCACATGGACTGACCATCAGGCAGAGAACACGTAATAATGCTGGATAAAAATGCACACTTCACAAGATTTCACAGCTAGATTCGACTGAGTTTGCATGGTTTGTGAAATTAAATGTTCATTAGTCATTCAAAGATTTGTTAAAATTATATAAATGCATATTTGCTTAATACTAACGGCAAACGAGGAAGTATTATAATGTTTGCCTTTTTATTACTAATAGGCCTAATATAAAATAATTCATTGTAATGCTTCCTGTATACATTAATTCCTTTGTTTAACCATTAGGGATGCACCGATCATGATTTTTCATGACTGATTCAGATACCGATTTTTTTACAAGCAAACTGGCCGATTCCGATACCGATTTCCGATTTTTTTTTATCTTTTAAGCAACAAACAAGAAAGAAGGAAAGTGTGCATAAACCAGATATTTGGTATTTAATAGGCCAAACTTGCTTTTGACTATTGAAAACAATAACTGTAATCATCTGAAATTAACAGCAGTAACTGCACAGTAAGTAGCCTACAGTACATTCAATACAAACATAGATGGTACAGACATCAGCATATAGCTTTTGTTTTTGAATTGGGTTAAAACTACAGAGAACTGGCCTTCAATGGCCGGTCAACCGGTGCATCCTTATTAACCATTCTATCTGTCTATTAAACAGACTTCTATCCATGTTAGACAGAACAGTTAATGACGATGACAAACAAGAGAAAGAGTGTGAGCACTGTGTGCGCTCAGGAGCTGCCACTCTCAGCGCCGTCAAACACATCGTCCAAGCAGGAAAACTTAGCGGACGATTCCAAATATCGGCCAATATATCGGCCTTTGCGATATATCAGTCGACCACTACTAGGGACAGATCAAAATAGTTGACAAGTCATCCAACATTTAACTAGCCAATTATTGAGGTCAGCCAGATCATAAACTAGGATTTTTTTTGTCATTATTAGTGTGCTTGTATAATCAGCCTCTCAAAATTTTTACAAATTGTATGGCTAATAAATAGACAAAAATAACTAAAAAACTAACTAAAAAAAATGTAATTAAAATGAATCATTTTAAATGCTCCAAGTGAATTTAGACCTTATAAATTTACAAAATTATTCACAGTATGAAAAAAGAGATTTGCTAAAAATACTTAACAGTGTTTATAAATTATTCATTTTTTTAAATTAACTTTGATAACAAAGGTAACTTATATTCAGAAATGTGGGAAATGTGCAAGCCCAATATCCATTATTAGCTGTCTGATACAAAACCAACTGATTAATTAAAAATCAAAAGAAAGATACATGTATCATGTATACCTAATTTATGTAATAAAGTTAAATGTAGACAGCATCATTCAATCACAGTCAGTTGCACTCAAAACCAGACAAAAAGTCTTCCTTTAGAGCAAATAGTCGACTTGTCACTCAGGCAGCCCTACATTTAGTTGATTAGTTCCTGCACATCCCTCCTAGTGTTCACTGAAGAATCACTTTCCACATTCCACGGCAGAATCTGTGATTATTTTCTGTGTTCCACTGATCTGCAGACAGTATCTGTCATTATGAACCAACAGCACTGCAACGGATCTCCATAGGAGTCAGTTTCCACAGCTGATTCTCCACCGTGACAGTTTTTAACACCAATCAGGTAATATCAGCAAAAAAACTCAACAGCAATGCCAATTTTTTTGGCCTGATGAAAACTTTTCACAGATGGCATATGGGCCTACTTGAACAGTTACTTATCAACCAAACCAATCGTTTTACAATTTATTATTTTATTGTTGGATAAAGGTACACACTCTGATGCCAATGAAGGGTAATAATGAATATCTGAAACGTTGCATGAAGTTTCCCTAAGGAAAAACACAATTTTTTCTTAGGAACTAGATTAAGCCTCAGCAGAACAAAAACGCAAGTCAGTACAAAGTTCATTGTAATCTAGACAGATGGTCATCTCCCTCAAGCCCTACTAAAGATACGTTCTTGCTTTCTTACCAGTGATTGGTGCCTCCACCTCTAGCATGCACTTCTCCTGCCTTAGGATGTTGGCACCATCGTTTATGACGCGCAGAGCAGCGTCCTCCTCCACACGTCCCTCTTTGATCAAATGGTTCTTCAGTATCTCAGCATTGGGTTTACCATCCACATATAGGTCCTTCACTGTCAGCCGCTGGTGAGGGGGCAGTGGCACTGCTGTAGGTGCAACAAGAGTAAAATATCAGCTGACAATTCGCACAACTTTAACAACATCAACAAGGCAGCTTCAAGTATGGATACAAGCTTCAGTCATAGTGTAAAAAAAAGGAGATACTAAGTGGTTCATGCACACTAAGAGCGATAAAAAGCAATTTGAAAATAGCTAAGGAATAGGGATGGGAACCGAAAAGAACCGGAACCGTGAGCATTTTCTAAGTTTCGGTTCTAAAAATGGTTCTTGTGCAACACGTGACCAAGCGCTGTGAGCAGCCATGTGCCGCTGTTCTGAATATTCGGCGTTTCCCGTAAAGAATGTCACGAAGTGAATGACAGACACACCTCTCTGCCTCTTTAATTACTGAGCACATTGATTCCAATAACGCACATTCCACAGACTCGTTGCGCTGTCGCGTCTTTAATTGCCGAACACATTGTTTCTCACGACTGTATGTACACTCGTGCCTTTGATAACTGCACATCGTTTTGTCTGAGGCCGGCGATACACTGGATGCGTGGCGCAAGCGTCTCAGCTGCGTGGTGTGTCCGTTTGGAATTCGGCTCCCATGTTAACAGGTTAGAGCTTGCAGACTGCCTGCATGAGACGCGAGTCTCAGCCACGCTCGAGCCACGCGGAAAACGCGTATATATATTTATATTTTTGTCATGAAGACAAGAGCCTGGTCTGTCGGCGGTCTCCCTCTATGTCACCCACAGTAGCAGCAGCGCGCCAGGCACGATTCTGGTGTGTAAAGACACAGAAAACGCGAAGCAGGCGCCACGCAGCAGAAACACAACGCAGCCAGTGTGTCACCGGCCTAACTGTACATCTAACAGCAGCGCGCTGCACCTGCCGCCACTAAATTACATTATATTTGTCCCATATTGTCATTCATATACATACTGGCTTCAACTTGGACCACTAAATAAATAGACTGCTATTGTTATGAAAGTATGAGGGTTAGATTATTTATTGTACAGGTCATTCCAAGACTGGTAAACAAAGTGATAGGAAATATTTATTTTAATGCATTTTAAATGTTTAAAAATGTGGAAACCACTCATGGCATCACAGCATCTCCTGACTGCATTATTATTTGTAAAATAGGGACTTTATGGAGAGTGTGTATACATGTTTATAATATTTAACCGTTTATATTTCATTAATTAAGGGAAATTAACAAGTGTCTCAGCCCTCAAGGGACTATTTAGGAGCTTATTCCTGCTTGAAAAGCAAAACGTTATTGATATTGTAAAAAACAACAACTTTGAAACACATGCTGATTGATGGACTAGCATTACTAAACATTACCTACTACCTTCCAGCAATGCTACATTCAGTGAAGGTAAAATAGTAAAAAACATAGTTCATTTAAATGAAACCAGAAAATGTCAAAAAAATATCCCACCCTACTTATGAAGATCTTTACACTGTAATATATGTTGCATTTTGACATTACCAACCTTTAATTTAAGTTGACAGTAAGTAAAAGTATTGACAGTATTGAGCATTGAGTAGTTGAGTATTGTGCATTTTTCCTTACCACTATTTCTTAATAATTGTTTAATGATTTTAATGGAACCGAAATAAGAACCGGAACCGTTAGGTGGAATCGGAACCGGAAAATTTCTAACGATTCCCAACCCTACTAAGGAATAAAACGTCATAAATAGACAAACAGACATACATTTCAAAAGTTTGGGTTCAGAACGATTAGTTTTATGTTTCTGAAAGTCTCTTAGGCTCACAGAGTTTACATTAATTGGGTAAAAACACAGTAAAACAGTAATTAATTAATTACAATTTAAAATACCTTTTTTCTATTTTTTATATATTGTGAAAGGTAATTTATTTCTGTGATGTCAAAGTAAAAATTACACCATTCAGTCTTTAGTGTTACACGACCCTTCAGAAATCCTTGTAGTACAAAAATGTTTCATCATCAATGTTGAAAACTGTTGTGCTGCTTAATATTTTTGTTGAAACCCTAATGCTGTCAAACGATTAACTGTGATTAATCGCATCTAAAATAAAAGTTTGTTTACATAATATGTGTGTGTATGTGCAAATGTATTATGTGTTTTATATATATATATATATATATATATATATATATATATATATATATACACATACATACATACATACATACATACATACATACATACATACATACACACATACACACATACACACACACACACACACACACACACACACACACACACACACACTTATGCTGCGATGCCCGGGGAGCAGTTGGTTCGCTCCTGAGGATGCACTTTTAAAAAGAAAAGAAAATATGGTCACAGACTTGTATCTTTATTAGTTTGTGCTGCTCTCTGGAGCATCATGACATTTGCTGCTGCTGGGGCTAATAATAAAAGTTATGGCACCATGAGGACTGTATTGATTCAGCTTTCAGGTTTAATCTTCACAGATGTGAAAGGATCCAGAGATGTTGCGCAATAATCCCTCACCTGTGCTGAACTGCCAGGTAATCTTACACCACCAAATTTACCGGAACTGTTCCGCATACAACAGTCAGCAGAAAAGTGTTTATTATGTTTGAAATATGGATATTTTTCTTACAAAAATGCATGGAATCGATACAGGAGGTCTTTATACATGCCCCACAGCCGTGTGAGGTATGTTTTATTATGGATGTGCACTCTTTATTTGACATGTTTTGGACTGTTAAAGAGAAACACCCACCCCCTGCAATAATAACCCTTGGAATAGAGTTATTTTTAATATAACTTCGATTCGTCTGAAAGAAGAAAGGCTTATACACCCTAGGATGGCTCGAAGGTGAGTAAAACAGGCTAATTTTAATTTTGGGGTTAACTAACCCTTTAAAGGGGTGGTTGACTTTTTTCTAGAGTTGATTGTGTTTATGGGTTGCAGTCTAATATGTGTTCATGCTTTGTTTTTATAAAAATGCATTATTGTACACATAATTTACCTTTTTTTCACACCGATCTGTCCCTTCTCTGACTTACGACTTGATTATTTCCTGTTATTATGAAGCCCATCCCTCAGATATATGCAATACAGCTGGCTCAGTATGTTGTGATTTGCTAATCCGCCTCTACAGCGTGTCTGGACATCCGCCTCTCAATCTCAGAATGTGCTCAGGCTGTATTGTAAGCAATATAGAGGACGTCATTGTTTATCAATTAGAGCCAGATTGAGAAGCAGAGAATATTAATGAAGAGGATCGCACAGAACATGTGCAAGCACAGCTCTTAATGGTATATTTGTTTACTGTGGTCTCATACTTTTAGATATGCTGTTGTTTGTAAATGCTACTGCTTCTGTTAGCTTTTAATACAAGGTTTTATTCTGATTAAAGCTTTAATAAAGCACAGCAACCATACACATTCACAGTATAAAGCTTCTTGATTCAGATGTCCCTATTCGATTCAATTTAGATTCACAAGCTCTCAATTAAATTCTATTCTTGATTTTATATATATATATATATATATATATATATATATATATATATATATATATATATATATATATATTTAGTGAATATAGTTTTTATATAAATGCTATTGAGATTTGTAAAAAATAAACCGTAAACATCAGTTTACAAATGGTGAATTTATAAAAAGAACAATTAAATTACCTTTTTTCTTTTTAATCCTTTTTTTAAACAATAATGGTGTCATAAAATGTCCTTAATTTTTCTGGTAATCAGATGAAGGCATAAAACTATTTAATTCATCCTAATGGAATGAAAAACCCTTTTATATTTTGGAAAACAAAGTGCTGAACGACAGTTAAAATTAAAACGAAAAATTGTATTGTTCCTTTAAAACTAAAGAATTTTATGGGGGTGAAATGCTATTTCATGCATACTGAGTTTTTTACACTGTTAAAGAGTTGGATTCCCATGCTAAACATGGACAAAGTTTCAAAAATTAATTTGTATGTTTGAAGGAGTATTTTTGTTCCAAAAATACTACTTCCGGTTTGTCACAAGTTTTGGAAAGTTTTTTTCGAGTATGGCTCTGTGTGACGTTAGATGGAGCGGAATTTCCTTATATGGGTCCTAAGAGCACTTCTGCCGGAAGAGCGCGCGCTCCCTCCCGTATAGCAGTGTTTTTGGTTGCCAGGGCAACACAACCCTGCACAGATTACCAAAAGAGAAACAGCATTAAGGGACCAGTGGATGGAGTTTATTTTTACAGAGCATCAACGGAGTTGTGCAAGTGTTTGTGTTTGTTCCCCTGCATTTCGAAGATGCTTGTTTTACAAACAAGGCCCAGTTTGATGTCGGATTCGCATATCGTTTATTTCTTAAGGATAATGCAGTCCCAACGAAAAAGGGTCACGATTGTGTGTTGGAATCGCAGGCGGTGAGTAAAACTGCTTCAAATATCTCTGTGTTGTTAACTTGGCTATCGGCGTCAAGTAAACAACATGCGATGTTGTCATCAAACTGCACTTTCCACATGTACAGCTTAATAAAAAAAAAAAAAAAAAGACGACAAAGTGGAACTTAGTCATTTTCCAAAACCGCTAAGCAAATATATAAAGTTTCAATACATACCACATAGAGACGCTGTTGCTGATGCTGTTCTTGTTAAATTTCAGCCTCTGGATCATAAATATACGCTGAATCTGAATGTTAGCCATGGTTTGTTTTGGTTGTTTTTTTCCTCACGGTAATGTCACAGCTTCCAAACGCTCAACGCAAAAGCCTACTGGCGCTCATGATTCTTTAGCTCCGCCCACACGCCACGCCTCCAGCCGTCGTGTTTTTCCGGGAAAAATCGGTACAGACTATATTTCTCTTATGAATATAATAAAACTAAAGACTTTTGAGTTATGAAGGATGCAGTACTACTCTATAGGTACTAATTTAACAGGATATTGAGTGAAAACGAGCATTTCACCCCCCCTTTAATATTTATCAGTAGTAGTGGCACTGTTGTCACATTGAGTCTTAAGACTGCTAAATAGCAATATATTTTTGACAGTTTCTTCTAGGGGTGTAACGGTACGCAAAAATCATGGTTCGGTATGTACCTCAGTTTTAAAGTCACGGTTCGGTTTATTTTCGGTACAGTAAGGGAAAGAAGTGGAAACATTAAACTGCAGGTTGTTCATTACTATAAACTTTTTTTTTACAATTTGTTTACAATTTAAATAAGTTTTAATAAAATGTATATATAAAATTTAAAAAGAATAAGAAATAAAATACTGCTGCAAAGTTCTCCACTAAATAAAATACTCTCAGTCTCAAACCAATATCATATTATAAAATAATGAAAAATATAAATAAATAACTATGATTACAGTGCAGCATTACCAATCCCAGCTTGTAGGCCTGTTCATATTTAAAAAATATATAACTTTTCCAAAGTGTAAAGTTGAAGCAACAACAGTTTAAGTTTTTAGACCTGCTCAGATTTCGTTATTGCGTTGGCCCCATTGGAATTAAGAGCAAAGGTCTGTTTAAATGCCGACGGGAGCTGCGTTTGATTTACAATCTTTTTTTTTCCTAGTTGTAGTGATGTTCACACTCGCGTGATGCCTTTTGAAAACCTTAGACCGGTGACACACTGGCATATTGCACCTGTCAAACATAGTCTATTTTGCCATCAATACTGATGACGGTGTCCTTTATCAGTAGGCTTTATATTTATGCTCAACATGAAGTATAGATATTGTTGTCGTGAAGACAAGATCCTGGTCTGTCGGCGGTCTCCCTCTGTCACCTACAGTAGCAGCAGCGCACCATCGCCACATCAGGCAAGATTCTGGTGTGTAAAGACACAGACAACCGTACCGAAAGCCCTGTGCCAAACGTTCCGGTACGAATACACGTACCGTTACACCCCTAGTTTCTTCACATTTAAACTTATTTGGACGGTTTGCCATGAGTAACTTGCAGCTGCTGTGTATGTGATATGACGGTAGTTCTGTCAAATTAAACAATGAAACAAATCAGCATAGCGCCATTTTGACATCTTATTTGGCACTCCATGGGACAGTAGCCTACTGGTTTTCCTCAAAAATATCTTAAATTGTGTTCCAAAGACGAACAAAGCTTTAACATGTTTAGAACGACATGGGGGTAAGTGATTAATGACAAAATTTTGGGGTGGAGTAACCCTTCAAACAGATCTTTTAAATATTTGCTGAACTAAGTATCGGAAAACATCAATTCATGGCTTTTGAGAATTGATATAGAATTTACTTCATTTTAAAAACTATTAATCGAAAAAATTTACGATCTGAATGAGAGAGAGAGAGAGAGAGAGAGAGAGAGAGAGAGAAAGAGAGAGAGCGTAAGGCAACGCATGAACAGTATTAAGAACGAAATTTGTGAATCCATTAGAATTGTTAGAAGACAGAATCGTGATTCATATGAACAGATTTTTATGTGCACCTCTAGTTTTCTCTTCTTCTCTAAAGCAGCACAACATGGCCTTGCTCCCTTTGTTGTGTGTTCCTGGGGGCAGGGTTTGTGACGTAACGGACCTGGGAAGAAGCTTGCTGTAGTCTTTTACCAGCCGTTTTTGTAGGCATTAAACTAACAGAATTTTAAAAGATATCTCCATTTGCATTCAACTTTCAGTGCTGCAACTTTGCAGATATTGTTTATGCTCAAACAGCAACATTATACACTAACACTAAAAGTGAAATCGCAATCAACCACCCCTTTAAAGATCATAGATTTATCAAGAGAATGGCATGCCAATATCTGTCTTTTCAGTCTCCATATCCTCTGAAGAGCTCATTATTGAATGAAGTGAGAAGTGTGTCTGAAGTTCTCAAACGCCATGAAGAAAACAGGAAGCCGTGTGAACAGCAAAAGCCCCGGCACAGTCTTTTCCCCCCAAGTCTATCACAAAAGCTAGGGTTGACGCTGCTGCTTCCACAGCGACCTCATTTGCATGCATCCGCCATGGTGTGTTTTGGCTGCTCAGCCTCCGGCTCTGAATGTCTGCTTGATCGATAGCCAGTGAGAGCCCATATGTTTCAAAGGAAGTCAGGGTTGATCTTAATTTTATGGAAAGTGGGTTTTAAAACTATGGCTTGATTGCTGATGCTGAGGGACATGTAACTAAAGACATCTGCAACGCATTCGGAGTTTGGACAATGTTCCCGTTAATCTGGCGGTTCTATTAAATGTGCCCAGAATGCCGGAGTAAATTATGTCTGAGCCCTCAACCATTAGGGATTCAAATCAAGCCACTATAACCCAAGGACAATCATCTGTGTATCTGTACAAGACTGAAACAGTGAAACATATGAGACATTAAAAAAGATGCCATGGTTTAATTTTTATAAGACAATCTAATTAGTTTTTTTATTTTTTTGCCTTTTGTTAAATTTTGTTCTGAGCAGCTGGAAACCATGCAAGCTGCACAACAGATTTCACCTGTTTTCTGACACCTGTGGCCTGGTGCATGAAGCTAGCTCTGAAGCTAAACTCTTGAGTATATAATTAAAAATACATTTAAATAAATACAATGAAGTAAAATTATTCATATCATCAGTTAGATGTCCACATGTAACACAATATGAATACATTTAGTATATAACTCAAAAATACTTAAACATTTCATTTTTATATCTTATGTTAAATTAAAACCCCAAAGTTGAAAAAAACCCTGAATGAAAATAGAATAGCATAGAAGTGAAAGTTTTTTTCCTGCAACCACTGAGCCAAAAAAAATCATACAAAAAGTTATAATTGTAAATTGAGATCTCAAATGTTATTTGAGAAGAAATGATGACTGAAGACAATCTAACACTCCTGCTTTTGGCATGAAGACATAACCCAGACATTTCAGTCATTATGATATCCTCAGGAGTGAGCTCTGACAGTTAAAAAAAGATGTGATATCATGACGCATGACTGAACAGGGTTGATCTTAGCAGAACGCAGCAGACTTACAGTCAAGAACCATTTTTAGCTCCTGCAGAAGAGTTAATTTGGCCGCACTTCTCCACACTAAAATAAAATATGTGGAGGGGCAAGAGCAGCCGACTCCACCTGACCTGAGTTAAGGATTTGTACAATATAAGCTCACGGTTATAAGGGCATAAACGAACATGATCTATACTCTGACTGCTGAGGAGTATAAATAAACAGTAAGCAGCCCTGGGTCCACAACACATGCTGGGAATAGTGACAGTAAGCTGGGTACGAGCACTGAGAACAGATTAGGCAAAGCCTTTATTAGCCAGGGATTCCAGGTTCAGAGTCTGTTTATTTAGGGACTCCTCCTTCTGCAAATAAGATCCTGACCCTAAAGTTCAGAAAGAGAGAATGGAGAAACCTCAACACACTCACGCTACAGAATTCTTTGGGATGCTTTAAACCTTAATTAAATGAAAAAAAAAACATCCTTTTTCAC
Organism: Carassius auratus; assembly: GCF_003368295.1. Classification (NCBI taxonomy): domain Eukaryota; kingdom Metazoa; phylum Chordata; class Actinopteri; order Cypriniformes; family Cyprinidae; genus Carassius; species Carassius auratus. Next base: position 29,813,447 of record NC_039272.1, read on the forward strand.
AGCTCATAGAGTCTAAAACAGACAATCCAAGTTGAAACATTTGCATGCGGCACAGTTCTGAACCAAACACTTTGCATTTCAGTGTTACTAAGGACAGGTTCTGCCTTCAGGATGACATTTCGTGCCATGCAGACTCTGGGCTTTTCCAGCCCTGCATACAACTAGACACAAGGCATGCTACAAGTGTTCACTCAATACCTGGATATTTGAAAGGCAAATTGGTTTGTTGTGTGTCGATCGACTAATGTGCTATTAGCGTCTACATTTTTTCTTGCTTCTCAACCCAACAAAATAATATTTTCAAACCCAAAGTAATAACAGAGTACAGAAAATCAGCTTCTGTGACACTATTTTTGTGTAAAATCTGGTGATCAATGACTCATATGGCCACAGAAATACTGATTTTACATTTCTGATGAAATGTGATTTGACTAGGTTTACCTGGTTTGACCTTATTGGGTAAACTGGTTACCTGGTCATGATGAAGCATGAACACAGTGATTCTTATTTAGATCATTATTCTTAAAAGGCAAAACACTTTTGTTTCCCATTACGCTAGTTTCCAGAAAGCAAGAAACTTATGTAATCACGTATGAATCTAAAACACTGTCTGAAATCTGTTTCGAATTAAAAAGTGTTCAGTAGAGTTTCAGTCTAGCTAACGTCATAACCGAAGTTAGAAGGATTTGATTTTTCACAAAAATGACAACCAAATTGTAAGTGACGGGTGTAAAGTCTATTCAACAGGCTGTGAAGTAACCTCACTGTTGATTATTCAGCTGATGCAAAACTGAAAATGCCTCTTTCCAAAAAAGTAAAAATCCTGAAAAATTTCTGAAAAAAAAGTTTCATTACACAGTATTGCACAGACTCGACGCATACTGATTATATTATAATGAATATACTAAGTAGATTACATATATTAAATGAAAATTGTATAAATATTCATATTAAAGAACCCTGACTAAGGTTTATTGCCTGTAAAGCATTAGCTGATGCTAAGACATAGAGGAGGCTACTACTGCATGCTAATTCTCGTGGTTTCCTCTAGGAAAGTTCTCAAAACTGATCCAAACAGGTAATGTGAAGCATGTGTTTCAATTTACTCCATATTATTTATACCACAAGTAACGAAAAGCCCCTGCAAAGACTGGCTGACAGAAGCACATTGCTGGATTTTGAAGTCAAGTTTGCTTTATACCGGAGACAAAAAAAAAAAAAGATAAAAACTTAAAAAATAATAATAATTAATGATTTTGACCTCATACACCAGGTGTGTAGAAAGAAAAATTGTATTTTACATGTATGAGCCAGAATCAAGGGTGACTCCCACCTTCACAGTTAAAGACATGGCTGAGCTCCAAAACAACCACAGCTTTACCCAGACAGGTTTAAGCTGCTGTAAATGCCAAATTATTTAATGAGCAAATTAATAGTTGAAATGCAATCGCCTGTATTGTAAAATTCTATATTAGTATTTATAATAAATGAGGATGTCCTACATTTAGTTGCAATGGGTGCAACAGGATCATTTAATGTTAATTCAAAAGGACTCGTGCCGAGATTCAATTTAATTCTAATTCAATTTAGTGGCACAGTTAAAAATAAAGCGGTTTGAAAAGTTGGAATTGGCGATCCACAAGTCGCTATCACGAATTACACAGTGCAGGCAAATCAATCAATCAATCAACAAAACATGGAACATCCATTCGTCAGGCTCTCAAGAAATGATTCAGATGAATCAAATGATTGACCAAAACACCAGAGTGCGAATCCTTTAGAATCCACTGTAATTACCAGTCTAGACACTGAATACTCAAACTGAAATGAACTTACTTTTAATAATTCGTTCGGTGGTCGACAGCTTTTCTTTTGGCTCTTTAGTCGACATCTTCTCACCGTTCAGTCAAGGTTTATTAGCCAGCAAATGAGCAAAGATTCCCTGCTTGTTTGCTGCTGCCAGTCCGAGGAAGGAGAGATCGCAAAGCGGCCAGTGACTCCAAAGGGTCCGAGAACTGTTCAAATTCAGACCAGCGGGCAGGTTTAACGCACTAACACAGCTAATTTAGTCAACACTGAACAACAGCTGGGTACACGGGTCATAGGGCAGCATAATAACATCGCCAGCACACACACGGACTCGAACGCTTGCCCTCGCTAACACCGATCGTCGCCGATAAACTAACGTTAGTAGAATCGAGTCTGGTATCTGTGTTTTCCTGCCGACATTGACCTAACGTTACGTTATCTATCTATCCGTTTTTCTCTATCAGATACCTTGGGCTCGTAGCAACTGGAGCCAGCGACACAAGATGATTAGGGTTTGGTGCGCAATCTTGAACGTTAATCCGATTTTCCACTTTTCAGAGTCAGAACGTCAACTCGCCAGTTTAGCTAGACTCTCATAAGAGAGTTCGGCATAATAATAACGTGCCGAACCACGGCGATTTGTCTTAATAAACATATGTCCTGTCGTGTGAGAACAGCGATTGCGCGACCTACCCGCCCACTCGAGCTAACCATATGGCTAGCAGTAACTTCCAATCACACTCTCGTTCCCAGCTCCTCAGATTAAACGCTAATCTCTAAACCTCAGAAGGATTTCCTGCAATATGGCGGAGCTGAGCCCTCGACGCGCTGGCGTAGGCGTGACGTGGCACGTAAAATGACACGTGCGATGTAGATGGTTAAATGGGTCGTGCTGGGGGTCCCTCGGCTTGGATGGGCATCTCTGAAAAAGAAAGCAGAAAAACTACAAGGCGAAAGCAGTCCATTGAAAAGTGTGACGTTTATCTTTTAAAACCACACTGTAGGTCTCTTGCCACAAAGGAAAAAGTTTTAGGGGACATCTTTGTCAAGATGTTTAAGGGAAACTGTATGATAGCATCACTGTTCATTTTGACTGTCAGTTTATGTGCTGCCCTCTTCATGCCATTAATGGGTAACAAACTGTATGAGCTTTTGCAGGAGTTTGGATCTTTTCCTTGGGGTCAAAATGTCATTTAAAGTGGTTTCTGTGGTAATCACTGTTTTTCGAAACTGGGGTTGGGACACACATGGGGAAGCAAGGGGTGCCGAAATGATTAAATTTATTATTATACATTTGTATTTGTATTTATTTGTTATACAATTTATTTTCTGGGCTGTTAAAGTTAAAGTGCAATTAAGACATTTTGAATGTTTAACAATTTTGTTTTACAATAAAAGTAACTCTTAAAACTGGTTAAAATCAATAATTATTAATCCTAATATTTTTTCTCACTTTTTTTGCCATGCTTCCACAAAAAAAAAAAAAAAAGTAAAGTGTTAAATTTGTATGCTGTCAACAACTAAATATCTTCCTCATCATATTTTTAAGGATTTATTTTCAGTGTTAAAGCTGTGAATTATAAAATCAGCAACCTGGCATGCTTTTCACCTTTTTCGGCATTAAATTTTACCCATATATACTGTGGCTACCAACAGTTTAACCAACTGTATATGCATAGTGGTTACTAAATATAGTGCAAAACCCACTACATTTACTGTATAAACACTTGTATAATAAAAAATTGTATAATCAATTAATTATGATTATATACTCTCAATGTGTGCAAACAGCATGAATATATATCACATCACTGCTATTTTTCCTCTATCCTAAGAGCATTCAAATATTCATAAAACGGAAAGCTTCAACTGCAAAATGAGGTGGAAAAAGTTGCTCAACAAGGGGCCTCAGCACACAAGCAGCTTTGTCATAACTACAGCACAAATTCAAAATGTTGAGTATGACATGACTGTGTACTCATACTTGCATCCACCAGGGGGAGGCAAATTCTTTGTTAGAGCCTATTGGGTTTATACAAAGAGCAATATTTTTATCTTCAGTTTTTTTTGAAAATATGTTCATGTACCTTGTTTGGTTGTAATGTTGTTGAAATAAAGGCAAAAAAAAAAAAAAAATATATATATATATATTTTTTATCTTCAGTAATTAAAACGACCATAAGCCTCATTCCTGAATGAAAGACATGAAAAGGTCAAACTCAAAGAAAAGTATTGGGATATAATTTATTTATCTTTAAAATAGAGATGTCCGTTCCATTTACCATGTCTACCACTTTGAACAGACATTACCTAGCACTAAGTCTGCATATTTTACATTAGGAAAGCATACAGCCAAGTTATCTTTTACAAACCTAGTGATCATTATTATTTTTTTAAGACAAAGAAAGACCATGTTTATACACACAAACAAACAAACAAACAGTTTTCAGGGGTGGAAGCTGGTTTTTCCAGATGGTTGGCAATCCTGTCATAGTATACAATGGTTTTCACAGGTAGTTTGCCAATGTCTAGACATAATGCAGCCTGATTCATGAGGAACCCAGATAATTCTACCTCCATCAGCATCAACATGAAATAGACACCCGAACCCAAGTCTGACAAACACGGAGCGATTTAATTCAAACAGAGCCTGCATACTAACATCTTGGTTCAGCTCATTTAATGAATGTAGTAGCACCAGTGATTAAAGTTAGTGTGTCATCTAAACATTTCTATCATGTCAACTTCCTGAATCTAAGGCAACGTAATTATGGCTCTAACTGTTAAAACATAATAGATATTTAAGTAAAGAGCACTTGTAAAGATGTACCTGTGTAAACACTAAACAGAATATATATTGAAAAATACATTTCTAATTGCTATAGAAATCTGTTTTAGAACGGGAATGCAAGGAGGAATACGAAGAACACACACACACCTCACCACAGTGAACAAGTCTTCATCTTAATACCCAGCATAGGCACAAAGTGGCTATTTCAGCGGCAAACACCTGAAGAGACCATAACATACATACTGAAAACAGATCCAGGGTGAAAACAAAAGGCATGAATGAAGGTTACACTACATATTAATTACAGAAAACAAGATGTGATATGTAACAGACCTGATGGTGAAGGTAAGTCCAATTTTGCCACTGAATTTATAAGTTAAATAGTATGGCTGTATTAGTTTGATTATATTAAATATCAATTAAAATGTGGGGCTTATGGAAAGGAAGTACATTTCCGATGAACATGAGATGACAAAACTAAACAGGAGGAGGATTATGGTGTTAGTTACAAACCTTAAAATTGTAAATTATGCATCAGCATTAGTTTAAGTATGCTTGGTAATGACAGTGCAAGTGCCAAAATGTTTGCACTTAAGCCTAAAAAAACTAATTTGCACACTTTTCTCCACACATACTACCGTTCACTCACACTCCTTTCGAATTCTAGCTAAGAAGCTCCTTCCAGCGCGAATTTGCTTGTATCTGAGACATAAGGCTCTCTCCATTGTAGCGGCAGCTCTGATCTCCCAATCTCATCCACCACAACAGTACCAAATAACTTCACCCACATTTAACTCAGTTTGTATTAAATCTCCCAGTTTTTCTGCTACAGCACAAAACTGGATCCACTGGAAAAACAAATAGCATCTTTGGCTGCAGGTCCGAAAAAAACCTGAAAAGCAAAAATGGTTGTTTCTTCCCCCCCTAAAAAACTCGGCACAGTTCGGTCTCAGTCTGATTGCATAGGCTTTACTGTTTTGTTAAAGCAGCTTTTTTTCAGAAATGAAATTAAATTTTAAGATATCAAAGTGGTTGAACCGACATATTAGCATGAACTTGACAACTCAAATTAAAACATCAAATCGTAGCTCTTCATATCGGTCTAGATGGCCAACAGAACACCTTTTCTTGAACTTTGATATCTTCATTGTGTATGGGGGCCCCTGAGGTCCGTGTGAATTATTTTTACTTGATCTAAGGCTACTGAGAAGGTCAGAACGGGAACAGCATGACTCCATAACCAGCCATGACTGATCAAATACAAAAGTAGTCTAAAGTGCAAACTGAAGATCCTGTTGCAGATGCCGCTTTGATTGCAGAAAAGTCTTGTTAATTTTACACTTGACAAGACTCCATCTTGGCGTACAATATTTTATAACATGCAGCTTGAAGGATCTACAAAAGGCTTGAATGAATGACCAGTGTACATATCATTTTTTTCTCCATAGACAGTAATGTTCATGATCACTGCATAATGAAGCCTGGCTGGGGTGCCATGCGTGGGGGGGGTCTCTGGGGCAAAGGTGGGGCGTATTGCTGCATGTACATGCTGGGGTATCCCTGGTTAAGAGTGGGTGGCATGTTTCCCACTCTAGGGGGAATAGGGGGGTATGGAGTAGTGGGAGTGAATGGAGAGGCCGCAGCGAATGGAGATGTAGGAGGGTAGGAGACGGCTGCGGTGGGCAGAGCAGGAGGAGTTTGGGTGACTTTAACAGGTGGAAGAGGAGGAGCCCGCCGGGGCATCTGCATGGGAGAACCATTGACCTCTCTATGGAGAGCGGCTGGCCTGGAGGGAAGGTCCTGAGTACAAGAGGGCTGAGGTGCAGCTGGAGCCATGTGGTGTCCCTTCAGCACCATTTCCTCAAGCTTCTCTATCTTGACTCTCCGCATGTGAGCCAGCTTCCTCTTACTCTGATACTCATCGATGAAGGTGTCGAGGGGGGTCACGCCATCAAGGAGCGAATCAGCCATGTTCTGATTTGAAAAAGAGAGAAATAATAGCATGATCATTGACTAATGAGTCCATCAGATGATGAACAATCCCAAGCAGATATATAATGCAACTTTTTAAAGGCGGTTTAAGCTGCGTGGTTATGGATGTACCTCAGTTTCTTCCTCGATTTTGGCACCTTCTGCTTGAAGGAGTGCGAGGAGTGTGTCCAAGGAAGTGTTTCCAGATCGGTCATCTGTGAGGGAAAAAAAGGAAAGCAGAATGTGTTATAATTAAGATGTTTGAAAAATTGTGACAGTAAAATACTGCCATCCAATTGAAGTAGTAAAGGATGGTGCTGGCAAAGCCAAGGTCATGGTTTCAGTTCCCAAATAATTCAACGCAAGTCGCTTTAGATAAAAGGGTCTGCCAAATGCACTACTGTACATGTAAATAATATAAAATCTGATACTGAAATGATAATGTAGGAATTTAGAAAATTTGCCGGAAAAGTTATGAAACATGTTAGGGGTAAAGAAAAACGGCACCTTTTGGCTTTAGCCATTGTGCAACATCAAAGGCAGCAATATAAATCTGCCAACTGGTGTGCTTGCCTTCAGTAAACTTGCTAAGGCAACAACAGGGTGTGTTTCACCATTGAGTTCAGGAGCCATGGCTTCAGATTTCACAGTACAACTGGACACGCCTGTCAGAAATTCTCAGAGGTCAACAGACATTTGCGTCAGAAATGTATTTAATGTATTAATATGCTTAAATTACACAACAGCAATTCATGATCAAGAGATGAGGAAAAATTAATTTGAGAAAAAAAAAAGATTTGAAATCAGAAACCAATGTTGCATACATATAATGGAATACATAAATAAATACAATTTAATTGTTATTTTGATTAAATAATAGATTAAAGCTGTCGGACATCTCAAACGGCATTTTAGACGGCTTGGAATATGCCATTCCATATCAGTCTAGCGCTCTTCACTGATTTACATCTATTTACATTTATTTTCCTGGCACAGGAATGTTTTGCTGTTGTTGTATTAGACCGTCTATAATTCTAAATGTCGTCCAACCACTTAACAGGCTGCTCTTGCCATGTTTATCACATTATTAATAACTACAACACTCAACTCTGAGTAATGCTGTGTTTCTTTACTAGTCAAATAAAAACTGTCATTTACCAATGCCTTTTTGCTGTCCTCTTTTGAATGACAGGCTATGATTGACTCATTGCTTTTTCTGAAAAAGTCTAATATACTGCTAATTCACCGCAATTCATAATATTATTATTATTATTAATATTTAGCCTAGCCTCTTTTCAGCACTGCTTCAAACATTACAATATTCATAACTTTTGTTAACTCTACAGTAAGTAAAGCCACTTAGCCAGGTAATAAGTCTTCGCCAACTTGTTTTGTTTGCACATATAATACAATATAATCAGTCACAGTCAGACATCAACTGTACAAATCAGCATACTTTGACTACAGATATACATGCTTCAACAACAAACCGAGACTGACCTAAAACGGTTCCTCTTATGAGACAAATCGAAATGGAGCAGGAAAGAAAGGAAGGGCAGGGCCTTTTAAACAAGGTTTGTGTTTAATACACTAACCCAATCACTAATATGCTATTAATGCGGGATAAAGTAACAATGCATTAAACTCCGGATGAAACAGGTTGTGACATTTGGGCTCATTAGAGACAGAAAGATGTGGCCGCCTGAATGACATCTGTTTTTCCAAGTTAACAAGTGCCCACTTCATTAATTTTTAACTTACCTTATGTTAAAGTGTAGAGCAAATAAAACTTCTGCCCAGAATAAAACCATTTTTGTGTAGAATGACTCATCAATTTTGCCCATTCTTGACTTCCATTCCCAATCAGCCTTTGGGTGCAGTGCACATACACATACTACCATACTACAAATGAACACAATATGCAAATTTTCATTTACATTCGAAATACCCAAATGACCCATTTTATTTGCCTAAAGAAACATTACACAACAAAGCACAATGCTTGAAATACTGTAACCCAAAATACATTGCTTGCATTTCATTGCAAACATCCTGCCGATCATGAGACTGCTATCGGTCTACAGCCAGCTCAGCTTACTTTGTGCTTTATGCAAGTGTGTGACAGAGCAGACAAAGAGAGAAAATACTGAATGTCTGTGTTCGTGTTTGTGTGTGGGCATACTCCTTCCCCCTCTCCAAGACATTGCTCAGGGCACAAAGCCACACTGTTACTGTTGAGATCAGCTCCACAGCAGCATCAGAATGGGCCGTCATGCTGAAACACCCCCAGGGAGCTGCTCTGTTGTTATGGCTCAGCTTTGGGAATGGGGGTGGCGGTGGGTTAATGCACACACAGACCCTCACCACACAATTTAGCCTGAAGACTAGGGCTTTTGTTTATCTGGGTCAAGTGAATGACTGACTGGCCAGCCTGTCCAGATGCACTAGCACTGCTGCTTTGGCTGCTACTGCTGCTCAGATCCAGTAAATCCTTATCTGGGACAGATAACCACCCCAGCCTGGGAAAGTGGGTAACCTACATTTCACCTAAGCCACTATTATTTCTTTTCAGCTCATCGGGTTTATTTCCTCTATACAAAAACAGGAACTATACCTCAAGGTGGTGGTGGTGGGGTGGTGGGGATTGGGGGCTCTGATGTGAAGGGCTGGAAGTGAAAAGTGAAACATGCATGTAAACAAAAGAAAGTTTCACATGAAAAACTCATCATAATAGGGATGCACGGAAATGAAATTCTTGGCCAAACAATATGAAACACTGGGAACAAAGGCCGAATACTAAACACGCATTTTCCCCCATGTAGGCCTATTTTTGCCCACCCCTCCCCCCATTGCATAAATAAATGGCCAAAATGTGCTTTTTACTGTTTTGTCCTGCTTCTCAAATAAAACATATTTTTTAAAACATATTTACTTAACACTGAACATTTTTTTTTATATTCTAGCTGACATTATGCCAACAAAGCACAATTTAACTTAATAAAAGCATAGTTTTAAACTTAAAATAATATTTTCTGGACATTTTGAATCAGTCATGCATTTTTA
>NC_039273.1:0-35000 GCF_003368295.1 Carassius auratus
CTCTCATACTGGTGTACGTCGGCAGGATTTGGGGCCGATTTACATCCTTCTATTTGTCATTATTATTATTATACTTCTTTTTTTGCCTACACAGATCATTATTTCAGAAAAGACTATTCCCTTTTCCCCCACTCTCTCTCCAATAAATTCAATGTGTGTCTAAATTAATGCATTACAAGCCAATGGGAGAGATATTTAAAAAAATGATAAAAACTAATCCTTGATGTTGAGCGCTCTGACCCTGAGCATTGTGTTACAGAGCAGAACATCGTCGGATCTACTTTTCCCTAATATTTCATTACATGCACAAAACCCACAGTCATATATCAGCGCAGGTGTGTGGTTATTAATCTCTGAGGTCCGCTGGAAACAAGGACGCACTGAAAACACAAGGATGAGACACAGCGAGACCATGAAGTCTGTCCGAGAACACTTCTGGAAATACACGAGTCACTCTCAGTGATCCCAGACACATCTACTACAGTTAGAGTAAAATGTGAGTGTCATCTAATGCCACATAAAAACTGTGGTCAATATGAGGCATGAATAATGTTACCTATTTTCCAAAAGAGAAAAACTGTACATTTTAAATGCACACTCTAGTGGATTTAATGCTTGGAATTTTTTTTTACATTTTTAATGTTTTCTGCTCATCTGGGCTGCATGTATTTAATCAAAGATACAGTAAAAATTGTGAAATATTATTGGAATTTAATACAGCTGTTTTCTGTGTGAATCTGTGTTAAAGTGTAATGTATTTCTGTGATGCTCCGCTGTATTTTCAGCATCATTCCTCCAGTCTTCAGTGTCACATGATCTTCAGAAATCATTCTGATAAACTCAGATGAACGAAGAGCAGTGCGTCCCTGCTGGTGTGAACTATTTTCCTGCTTGCGCATGTGTGTGTGTGTGTGTGTGTGTGTGTGTGTGTGTGTGTGTGTAAACACATTGATGCCAATCCGCCGTGTCTCTAATGACTTGTTAACTAGGGCAGCGATGCAATCTTAATATAAACTGACCATCAGATCATCTCCAATCTCGTGCGTCCAGCTTATCAGAAGATAAACTTCTACCTGAAATCAGCTCTAAAATGACTGAAATAAACTGGTAAAATGGAAATAAATAAAAACTTAAAACTTATTTAAACATTTCCAGGGCAGAATTCCAAATTTTCAATTTAGTTTAAATTGTTGTTATTAAAAAAAATACAATAAAATATATCTAAAGAAATAATAATAAAAATAAAAAATATACAAAAAAATAAATAAAAATAAAAATAATTATATATACATATAAATCATTCTGATTAACTCAGATGCACGAAGAGCAGTGCATCAATAAACAATATATACATATATATAATATAATTATTTTTTGTTAAAAAAATAAGCTCTAGCTAATTATTATAAAAGCAGAAAATCTAAAAAATGTAATCAAATTTGCAATATTAACAAAAAACAGACTAGTATCTCAATGACGTTAAAAAAACACTCATATAAAACTTTTTTTTACTGATTTAATACATTTTTAACTGAAATAAACCTGAAATTAAAATACAAATATTCGATGAAAAACTTAAATAGTCGAACAACTTTGAAATAACTTCGTCAAAGCACTAAAATTACTGAAAATAAACTGGAAAAAGAAAAATACAAACTAAAAGTCAACAAAAAAAATTCCATAAAACATTTAACTTAAATTTTATTAAAAAACTATAAAAATAACAAAAGTACACCACCATATTACTAAATATTTAACTAAAAATCTAAATGAAAACAGAAAATCTAAAATAAAAACGTATTCAAAATATTATAAAAAGTATAATAGTATATGAATAATCCTAAAACAACACTGATTAGAGGAGCTATAACTCTTATAATCAAGTGGATCATGTGAAATGCAACAAAGAGGTACAAAAATCTTACACTAATTTAACAAAGAGGAATATTTAAATGTTTCATGCATATTCAATAACATAACAGACCGTAGTAATTTAACTATAAAACGTCTACAAACTTGTTCTGAGGGATGATGCACACAACTGAATCAGAGCTGTGAATCGATTCACTGAAATGGACAGTTTGAACTGATTCACTGGAAAGAATCAAACTTCCCAACCCAGTTCAAATCTTGAGATGCTTAACAGCCAACACACACACACACATAAATACATACATACATACATGTGTGTGTGTGTGTGTATGATTTTTTTTTCATTTTTAATTCTATGTTATTAATTAATGTAATATAACTTATAGTTGAGTCATAAAATTAAAATGAAAACATTAAATCTGATTTCTAATCTGAATAACCTGTAATAAATGGAGTTAATAAACACACACACTGTAGTTTAACTCCTAACACACTGACATCAGCTTCCAGAACACGGAGGCATCTCACAGTTCATTCAGGAATCTAGGAGCGCCGCTGGGAATATTTCCAAATGATTCCCATTTAGACCTTTTCATCTGTCAGCATCTCCTCCCTCTTCTGGAAGATGTAAAGCGTAAGAGGCTTGAGCCAGCAAACGAACAATCCTACAAACAGGATCATCCATGACTTCTGACACACACACACACACACACACACACATGCCACAGCTGTGTTCAAAATAACCTGACTGCTGCATGCTGGGAAATCTGGCAGGAAGATTCAGAGCAGAAGAGCTGCTTTACACACGTGATGTGTACCGAATAAGAAATCTCTAACAACACTAAACATATGCACCGACCAAAAACTACATAATTGCAAATAATACATTTTAAAATAATATTGTTTTTTACAAGAAACGGCAACCTGAAATAGTATTTTCTTGTAAAACATAATCTAGTGATCTTTTTTATTTTTATTGTTTTATTTACAGTTCAACTTTGAAAAATTAGATCATTAATTTCAGCCAATTAATTAAAGATGTTTTTGAGATGATAAGCATTAGATAAGCATTTCTGCTCATGTACACTGTAAAAAGTGACTTTTTAAAGTTTGAGATTATTAAAGTACATTCAAGAAAACAAAACACTGAAGAAGAAATGATGTAGAAAATCAAAACCTGTTTCACTCAAAAACAGGCAGTATAACATATTGAATTTAGCATTAATAGTATTTATTTATTTATTTATTTTTGGTGAAATCTACTTACAAAAACTTACAATTTACAATTGTGAAAAATATTGTTTTACACTGTATTTAAGTTTTTTAAGTTTAAAAATTGCACATTTAATTTGTTACATTTAATTACCTTTTCTTGGTAATTATTTTAAAAATTTAACATTTCAATGTAAAGTTTACAAAGCAATTTTTTGTGATTTTTTTTTCAGCATCAGATGACAACATATTCAATGAATTAATAAAACTGTTGACATCTCTATTCAAATTATTAAAAGTGTTTTAGGTTGAGTTTTCAAATTTTATAAAAAAATTATCTGTTTTCAAACTTCTGTAAAATAAAATAAAATAAAATAAAATAAAATTGACTTTCTGGTGCCTTTCTTAAATAGAAATAGTTTACAATTTATTACAAATTCTTGTCAAATTTGACATTCATGAATGCAATTTTCAAATGATATTCTTATTTAATTTTCAAAAAATATATATTAATTTGAAAATATATGAACATTTGAATTCTATATGGAAATCTATGTTGAACTTCACACAGCATTGTGTTGTGTTTTAGAGTTAAATATCTGTACAAGTAATGGATAGTGTAATGAGTAATTTTCTGTTATTTTACAGTTTTATTTCTTACAGTGTAGCACAATATTTTAATGTAATGCAACCCCTTTTTAGTATGTTTTTTGTACTTGCACATGTTGTTTTATCTTGCATAAAAAAACAATAATAAAAACATATATATATTTTTTTTATATTATCTGTACAAATTTTATATATTCTTATTTTATTCTTCTCATAAATGTCTTAAAATCATTTATTTAGTTGAATACCTATAGCATCTTACATTTTTTCCTAAAAGAAATGTATTCTACAAATTTTCTAATATTTTATTCTTCTTATAAAGTGCTTAAAATCAATAATTATATTTTATATCAAATATATATATCAGTCGCTCTGCTTGAATTATATCAGCACCGGTCACTGCAAAGCCCCTGGCGGTCAACAACTAACTAAATCCACAGGAATTAAATATATTCCTTTAATTATTGCACGCTATAAATATTCACGCTGAAGGAGGATTGATGAAGAAAGCAGACGCTTGTAAACGCAGACATCATTATTCATTTCTGCATCTTTAACTCAAACTCACATCTTTAAAAAATGTTTCCCCGGGAGCTGCTGAGAACGTGGCCATTTATATCACTTGCCTTGGTCTCATTTATTGATGAACTAGATGTGTGATAAATAATGTAATGAACACCGGGAATCACAGTTAGGCTCGCTGAAGCGATGTAGAGGAATCATGCTTAAAATCTCAAAGGTATATATATTTCAAAAGGCTGTGCGATCAGATCATCTGAACTGACACTGAGCGCTAACCAGCTCTGACAACATACAAGAACAAAACTCTTCAGTGTCACAACCTGCTGTCCTCACAGAATTGGCTCCTCCCACAGTCAGCTCTCATTGGTCCATAATCTGCATCCACATGACCATATATAGAGCACAGCAATGACGTCATCAAGTCTCCCAACACTCTCAAAATACCTGTATAGAGGTTAATATAATTTTTTTTGTAATTTCACAAATTTTGTTATATATTATTCTTATAATAAATGCCTTATAATACCTAGTTATACTTTCTATTAAATATATATTAATTTATTCATGAAAGAATTTAAGTGCACAGTCTGAAGTAAATGGTAAAATACCGGCGGTCACTTTTGCGCTCTATGACACATTAGTCATTGGCTTTCAGCACGAACAGATGAATTACTTGTCGCCTGGTTAGGACACGGTTTAAGTGAGACAAATCCACTGCCACGTCGATATGAAAACCACAGCGCAGGGCTTCCCCAATAATTCACTTTAATTGCAGCCTTCAGTCAACGGAGAGCCGTTTATTCACTGCATTCATTAACCTGGAGACACTGTCAATCAGCTGACACATAACTCTAAAACCACAAAACACACTCCAACATCCTTGGAGATTTCTGCAAAACAAAATATCATATGCAACACACATAAGCAAAATCACACCACATGAGTTCTTCAGCATGCATTAATCATCACATTCAGATTCCATCACCTGTCAATCAAACATAAGGGCAAAAATAAAGCCTTCTGAAAAACACGAAGCACAATATCCTCTCATCATATCAATCATCAAAGATGAGACATTAAATTCAGAAATAAAAGCACCACTCTGGATGGAGTCAGTAATGTGATTGCTCAGGAGGCTGAGAAGAACATATTTATTTTTTTATATTTTTGAATATAGCTTTGTAAATTAGATCCATTTATTAGGAGAGGATAAGACTGTGCACCCTTCTGACGTGTGATGGGCCGCAAAACCAGCCTAAAATACCTGCAGTTTTAAACACACAAGTTGCATTGTGGGAACAAACATCGAGAGAAGGGCTTAAGAGCGAACCGCTGTAGATCTCAGCCTCTCGACGTGCACTGCCATAAAAATGTAGGCTAAAGTAAAATATGTTTTAATAATCACTCCACTTATAAAGCAGAGCGGTATGGATCTTGATGGCTAAAATGAGATGTGGAGAAGAGAATAAAGGCATTAATAAAGCAGACCAGAGCAAGCATAAAGGATTCGACTGTGATTCATGACTGCGATTTACTGCTGGGTCGTTATGACATGATCACACTTACACAGGAAAGAAATGGGATCATCAATAAGATGCTTGTGCTTTCAGAAACTGCACCATAACACTCGCCGTTTTAGTTCTTAAAATACACTTGAGTGTGTGTGTGTGTGTGATTGATCCAGCTGATTGTGTATTTGATGAAAAGTGATGATGAACTGGATTATAAACAGGAAAGCGTAGCCTTTTCCAGATAAAAATGCTTTTTAAGTCTCCAGACAGCAGCGAGGTGTCAGAAAGACTCGTTTCTGATCACATCCGATGATGGAACTTCATCAGAAAGATTCTTTGGAAAGCTGTCACATGAATGCTCTGATGTTATTACCAGCAGCAGGATTCTGTCTGTTCTAAACGCTTCTCTTACGATGCATAAATGTGAAATAAAATTCTATTTCAGGCCAAGGCCAGGAGAAGATCTCACACAGATGCCTGTTAAACCTCAAAGAACAGAAATTCTATTTCCATTTTAGTGTTAATTAAGAAGCCTTTTCCAATATGTGCATATGGTATCAATTTAAAATTGCTTCCCTTCTCAACACCCCTAGCTCTATTTTCTCTAACACACATGCATGCACTTTAGATACAGTGCGTGAACTTAAGTTATAGATATCAATATCTAGAAATTGCATCCTCAGATTATTAAAGTTATAATCTGATTTGCACACCACCACACGAGATTTTTCTGCGTTATGGTGATTTGATGAAAGACCAGTGCAGACACAGTCACGCGCAATCACTGTAACAAGTTCTGATTCGGAAAGCATTTCAGAAACTAAGAAACGAGCTCGATACCTGTGTCCGCATCCACTGGATGAGCAGCAGAAGGCTCCAGCAGAGCAGCCTCATGGCACCTGTCGAGGGAACACTAGAACACTAGTCCCGTACAGCAAACACAGATCACCGAGCGGAACACATCCACAACTCGGACTGACTCGGAGTGATGAGGGCAGCCAACGAGGTCCTGGTCATTAGTGAAGAGCAAATCCGTTCCAGGTGAAAAGTTGGTTTGGGCACGGTGCAAACTCGAGCTGTCAGCTGGCGCTCGCGCGTAATGCCCTCATCACAGACCCGCCTGCTGTTTAGAGAAGAAACTGTGTTGCGCTCTCTCTCTCGAAGCGCACGCCCAGTGTCTCTCTCTCTCTCTCTCTCTCTCTCTCTCTCTCTCTCTCTCAACAGGTCACACCATCTCCTGCGCGTGTTTGATCCTCGCTCCGATGCGTGCCAGAAGTTAGCGTGCTTCTCATATTCCAAAATTAATTTTGCATTCCCTAAAAAAAAAAAGTTACCCCTATTCGACGCGTACGGTTGTGCTTCTCTCAAGACGCCTAACATTGCAAGCAAGCGAATAACAAATAGCATGAAAGAGAAGAACAAATCTTCCCAACGGCGATTTTAATTTTGAATGTCTTTTAAGTGCATCTTGTCTCACAGCTGTTAAAATATGAAACGCGCAATCTGTGTTCGGAGTAAAGATGACTTTTATTTTTTATTTTTATTAAAGGATGGCTTACACACAGACACTAGCAGAAGAGATCTGTCTGGAAGATCGAGGATTACTGTACATGTCAGCAGAGTGCATCATCTTGGGCAGAGAAATAAAGCAATCTTAGAAGTTTGTGTCCATCATCATCATCGGATGGAGAACAGTGAAGCCCTCCATCGCCCTCTTGCGAAAACATCCGAATCTCGATTGCTATTGAACCACAGCTTGGATGTTAAACATAACTGTGAGAGAGAACATAATAATAACCTAAACTAATCTCAAATACGTACAATATCTACTACAATACTCGCGCTACAGCTGTCGAGAACACTGAAAGGTGACTGAAAATCCTCCAAACTACACACTTTCACAAATGTAGCACATTTTCTGAGCCTTCATGAAACTAGGAGCGATGCTAAACTGAAGCCAGGGATGCTTTTGTATGTGCATCAAGATTAGGTGAATTCATGAGCATTAAAATCATTTTTATTAAACAGCAAACGTAAATTTACTGTAGCCTATACATTCATAATACAGATCTCATCATCTGTTAAAATTAGATTATTGTTACTGTACAGCAACAGATATAGATTTGTAATCATGGTATTATATGCACAGACTTTCTAGGACTAGTTCATATTAATATAATATATTGTCTTTTTGCTTTATTTTGGTTCTAAACAAAACCATATTGTGCATCTCTGAACACTGATAGCACACAAACCAGATTTCCCAAAGACATGAATAAAGTTACTCATTTGATGTCTGCATTTACATCAACAAGATGTGTTTTTTAGAAAGTTTGCTCATCTATAGATGTCAAATAGATGTTTAGTAGATGTCTTTAAGATGTTTATGATTTAGTATGCATGTAAATCCGACATCTTACAGACATTTATCAAGTGTTTCGCAATCTTTAACAGACATCTGGCAGATGCACCAGGTGTTTTTTTTAATGCATTAAATCAGTGATTCACTGATGTATTAATAAAAAACAGTTTCATAGTTCGTTCCTGAGCGAATCAGCCGTTTGAATGAATCGACTGAATGAATGAATCACTGACTCATTGGTGTGACGCCACATCCTGGTAATTTCAGTCTCTTTTTAAAAAAAAGTATCATTCTATTATTAGTTTTTTCTATCATTTCATGTTTCTGTATTCTAAAATGTATATTTTAAAACAATAATCTCATAATATTATTTATGCAATTTGTAAGTGCAAACTAATTATAATTTGCCGTTTTAACTTGTAAACATCCTGTTTGAGGTGTAGACCCTGCGGGATACATATTTTCGGAGCATGGAAATAAATGCTCCGTTGGTTTGGTTTCATTGCGGTCCCGCGGTTCCTGCAGGATTGAAGTTGGCAGGTGAATTTGGTATTTCTCAAAGAACCGTTAGCACAAATGAATGAACATGCCCGGGAAAAATGAGGACAATTTTCTCACACATCTTCTCACTTCAGCCTCTGCAAATCATTCCTGAACAGAGGTCTCCAAACTCAGTCCTTGAGCTCCAGCTTTCCTCAACACCTGCCTGAATGTTTCTAGTATTCGCTGGCTCTGGTGTGTTTAACCAGGAACAAGTTTGGACAAATATATGAACAAACAAACACTGAGAAGCAGAACATTTCTGACACAATTAACCGATCGCCATGTTTACAGTACGAGCATGCAATAAATCAACCAAGTGTGCATTTGGTTTCACCTTTTAAACATAAAGCCAACACTTTTTAATCTGTTGTCTTTGCATGCATTGACTTATTTACCATCAGTGCTTAGATTCTGTCGTTTGTTAATAGAAAATCAGATAGTGGTAATGATTCTTTGTTTAGACTTCCACTATCGCCAGCGGAGAGGAATCAGCAAACAGTAAATCACAATGACAAAGCTAAATTGCTAATTACATCAGCACAATTTAAGAACAGAACGAGCCGGATTCACTTTCGAAGAACACAAATCATCGAGCGAGTACAGCGTGTTTCACACGTGCGTCAGAGATCGGAGTTTGCTAGGTTTTTACATATGGCCCAGAAGCACAAAACCAGTCATGAGGGTCAATAAAATTAAATAAAGAGAGATTTATGCATCATCTGAAAGCTGAATAAATTAGAAAATCTGGAATCTGAGGGAGCAAAAAAAAAACAAATATTGAGAAAATCATCTTTAAAGTTGTTCAGATGATGTTCTTAGCAATGAATATTACTAATCAAACATGAAGTTTGGATATATTTACGGTAGGAAATGCACTAAATATCTTCATGGAACATGATCTTTACGTAATATCCTAATGATTTTTGGCATAAAAGAGAAATGGATAATTTTGACCCATACAGTACAAATGTATTTTTTTGTCTATTGCTACAAATACACCCAGAGACTGCTTTTGTTCTGCAGGGATTGTGAAACTGTGAAAGAAACACGCCTCAAAAAACAATTGAACTGTAATCTTACAGGCAAACGCTCAATATATCATAATGTTCCTTACCTGAAATAAAACGCATGGTTTTGTGATTCTCTGTCTGATCCAGGCTCAGATCTGATGAGAAACTTACATTAGCATTTTGCTGACCTTTAACTTATGATAATATAAACTATCAGCATTATCGATTAGGAAAGAGAACAACACTGCAAGATGTTGGGCAGTTCATTTCATTTGTTAGTAGAAAAAAACTGAGTTTAATATTAAAGGACGTTCCTGTTTACGCTTTCCTCTGGGCTGTTATTGGAGAAACGTCGAGTTTAGAAACATGTAGTCAGAAATTCTGTTTAGCCAAGATGTTTTCACCTTTTACAAGCATTTCCCGCGGTACACTGAAGGTATTTCGAGATACCTGTAAAAAAGAAATATGAGACGGATTACAGAACAAAACACACCCAATATCCGTCTCATTTATCATCCGTAACCAAAAACAGACAAAAACTAAAATCTTTCAATTGTACTTACAGTACTTAGATTATAACGTACTTTCAACTCAACAAATTTATCAAGTTTAGTTGGAATATCTTGGAATAACTTGCATTGAGTTTTCAGCACCAGTTCACTGTAAAAGTGTTATTTTAAATATATTTTTAATGTGTATTTAAATGATACAATTTTAAATAATAATTAAATGGGAATGCGAAAAGTTTTCAAATAAAATAATTAATTAAAATTGAAATAAAATAATTATTTATTTGGTTGAATTAAGAAAATAAGCTTAACTAGGTTAAATGAACATGAACTTTGGTATTGAAAACTTAAAAAGTAAGTCAAGGTGAAAATACTTAATTTAAGTAATGCAACTTGAGTCAAAGGTTAAGTAAACAAAGTAAATTAAATTAAAGTGGGATGAAGATGCAGCCCAAATAGTTTCGTGATCGAATCACTCAAACTTCATTCAGAAGTGTTCAGTAAAACACATTCAGTAAAACTGTGAAGAACACAACCATCCGATTGAAAAATCTGGAAAAGCCCGAACACATTCATAACGAAAGACATCACAGAACCCCTTTACTAGCCCTGCTGTGATGTCTGGAGAGAACAGAGGTGTATATAAATATATATATATATATAGTGTGTGTATGTTTTTGTGTTTGCTGGAATGTGTCTCCAGGCTCAACAACATTTCCATGATGAAGTGACACCGGCCGCACATCTCTGATGAGAGCTTTTGTTTGTGTAAAACCCTGATTCCCCCGCTGGCCGTGTGTGTGTGTGTGTGTGTGTGTGTGTGTTCCTCCTAATATGATTGGAGAGCCTGTCATATAGTTGTGTTTATTCAGATGGATACTGCAGTGCATTACTGCGGGTCTGGGATGTTTAGAGGAATCATGATTATATCTTTGTCATTTTAATGCGATTCAGGCCGATATTTCACCGGCTGGGAGAGACATGTAAGGGGTGTCAGGTAGAAGTAGAGGAATGAGATTATATTATATCACGCTGACAGGAGAGAGAAGTGATTTCTGCACAGTTTTTCTCATTAATCGGTGATACTTCCATGTGTTTCAGAGCGAATCTCCAAGAACGAGAGCTTCACAGACTGAGACTTACACAACCTCATGGATCCTCGTGCAATGGAACGCATTCACTGTGCAAACACACACACACACACACACACACACACACTGTATACACACACAGCCACACACTCACACACACACACACACTGCATATACACACACACACACACACTGTATACACACACACACACACACACACACTGTATACACACACACACACACACACACACACTGTATACACACACACACACAGTGTGATGGAAGAGCAGAAATGTGTCCAGAGATTTTATATAACCACTCATATTTAAAAATGTATGTATAGAATACTAATAATATAATTCATCTCTAATTAATAATATTAAATCATATAATAATATAATGTATAATAATATTTTTACACAGACATATGTACACACCTTTATCATTTTGTTCATTAATGCATTTTATTGAAATATTTATTAATTTTTTTAATGTTATAATAATAAACAAAATAATGAAACAAAGAAACATGTAATAATGTGAAAAACTGTAAATATATATATCTATATATCTATATGAGCATTTAGGCAAAATCCTTAAATATATTATATATTTTGTATATTTAAAAGTATATACAGTATATATATATATATATATATATATCAAATAATGTTTAAATAAATTTGTCAATACACATACACACACATATTTAAAGAAAATGTATAAATATATATTTAAAAACCTGATATATAATACATTAAATGATAAAAACAAAGAAACATGTAACAGTCAAAGCAAGACAAATCTGTTACAGAATAACGTCATAGATTTCTGTATTAATATACAATACAATTAAATTAACGTGACGTCGCAAGTGTTTGTAAATCGGCTGTTTTAGCATCTTCAAATGTCTCATCTAATCAGAATTTGGAGTAAAAAAATGATCTGTTATATAAAATATGAATTTGATGGTTTTCATAATTTTTAATTTCATAATTTTCATAAATTTCATAAATTTACAAGAAGAAAATAATCAAGTGATATGGGGGAAAAATGACTTTTTACACTGAATGATATAATTAGTGTGATGTTAAAAGTTTAATACAGTGATATAAGGTGACAGTAATATCAGACGAGTGTGTGTCATGAGGTTTTTGACCGCACTCGAGGTTCTCTTGTGCTTGTGCCGGATTCACAGCACGGTATTTTTAAGTAACTACAGTTATAAATGACCAGAAATAATGTGGCAGCTCAGCAGAGCACTGGCCTGTCAGACCTCCACTCCTCCCCATCTGTCTTGGCTTCCCCCCCGCCTCATTAGGATTCATATCCCAGAAAGGTGACTCTTCCAGCGGGCACGGTGACAGACCGACCCCCCCCCCCCCCCCCCACCACACACACACACACACACACTCTGGTTCAGCTGCCTGCAGAAACAGTGACAGGTAGAGAGAGAGAGAGAAAGAGAGAGAGAGAGAGAGAGAGAGAGAGAGAGAGGGACACAGAGAGAGAGAGAGACACAGAGTGAGCTGATATTACCACCAGAGACTGTCTCACTCTCTCTCTCTCTCTCTCCGCCGCTCCCTGTGGAGAGCATCACCATCATCTCCAGCGAATCTCAGTCAGACACTTGACTTGTGCTCCTTATCCCCGACTCCACACGGGGCCAAAAACACAGTCACAAACACAGGTTTACACACACACAGACTCACACACAGACTCACACACACACACAGAAGGCAAAAATAAAAACGAGAAAATCCTCTGTCAGATTTTGTAACTCTTGAGTTGTCCTCTGGCTATATATGCTTTCCAATTGAAGATTCATGAGATGTACCTTTGAGCTATTTCAGAGAACTATAAACTGTAAGACAGTTTGAGAAACATGACAGTAAGGAACTCTTACCGGGACTGCTATGTTCCTCCTGGTCAGCAGGTGGCGCCTCTCACCAGACTCCTGCTGAACACTACCACTCATTATGCCTGATCTTAACTATAAGTAAAGATTGTCTTTTGTTGGAGATCCAAGACTCCTTGCCGTTTGATCATCCCTGCTCTTGGATTCATTTAGTGGGGAGTTAGCTCAATCCATTAATTCAGTGACTTTGAACACAACAGACCCGGGTTCAGTCCTCACCTAGAACAGCCCCGTTACAGCAAGAACATGAATCCAGCGGAGGAGAGTCCACCACCCTCTAATGTGCATCGTATTCTGTCTGTCGTATCAGGGCAGCAACATGAGCAGATCCTTACTGAGATTCTTCAATGTTTAAATCTTCAGACTCCAGTCTCTTCGACTCTCTCAAGGCACTCGAAGTGTGCCTTGAGAGAGCGTTTCATTGAGTTTCGTACCCTACCTTCAGAGAGTGGTTGGGACCAGCGAGCTTTAAGGGTCACATTCCACCCGGCCTTGTCTCCAGAACTCAAGGATGAGTTAGCTTTTAGAGACCCTTAATTGAGGTGACTATCTGAAAAGATCATCGTCAACAGGAACGACGTTGGGAGACCAGTGTGTATCATCTTCAGGAATTCTCCAATACTTCTGAACCACTCTGCAAACCCATTGATCTGGAGGAACCCATGCAGCTGGGTCGAGCCAGATTAACCCAGACAGAAAGGGATCGACGGATGAGGGAGCGACGCTGTCTGTGCTGTGGAAAGTCTGGCCATTTCCGATCCAACTGTCCTGAATTGTCGGGAAAAGCCAGTTCTCGTCCAGGAAATGGGGAACTGGAACGAGAGTAGATATCTTCTCTCACCCTACAACCTCTGGAGATACTACCGAAGCCACCATCTTCCACAACAACCAGAATCACCAGCGTGGTGCTTTCATCGACTCTGGGGCTGCTGGGAACTTTACAGATGTTTGGGCACTCCATCCATGCTCCTCCAGAAACCTCTAACCATCACAGCTCTTGACGAACCTCTGGGGTCGGGACAGGTTAGTCACTGCACTTCGTTTAATCAGTTTGGAATTGGGGGTCACAAGGAACCAATAGTTTTTTTTCATCCAGGTACCTGAACTCCCCTTCGTTCTTGGATTTCCATGGCTAACTTGTCACAACCCAAATATTGACTGGTCTAGAGGTGTAGTGAAACGTTGGGGAACTAACTGTTGTGTTTCTGCTCTTTCTTTTTGCCGTTCGACCTTTTCTTTTGTTGAGAAGAAGGATGGTGACCTCAGGCCTTGCATGGACTACAGGGGTCTCAACCGCATTACCATTAAGAATTACTGCCCCCTGTCCCTGATGACCTCTGCTTTTGAGATCCTGCAAGGTGCCACCATATTCACTTAATAAGATCTCCGAAATGCCTACCATCTGGTCAGGATTCGGGAAGGGGATGAGTGGAAGACAGCTTTCAACACCCCGACAGTCCACTATGAGTACAGGGTAATGCCCTTTGGCCTGGTCAATGCACCGGCCGTCTTCCAGGCGCTGTTTAATGATGTCTTGCAGGAGATGCTGAACAAATTCCTTTTTGTCTACCTTGATGATATCCTCATTTTCTCACCAAAGGTCCTGTCCCAGTTACTTAAACACAGCCTCTTTGTCAAGCTGGAAAAGAGCGAATTTCATGTGTCTTCAACCCCATTTCTTGGCTTCATCATTTCCGAGGGCAACATCCAGATGCGAGCAGTGAAGGAATGGCCTCAGCCTAATTCTGTGAAGCAGGTACAATCTTTTCTTGAGTTTTTCTTGGGTTCCAGAGGAGGAGGCCAGACCAGACCCATCCTTCCCACCTCCAGAATAATAGCAGCTATCCAGTGGAGCAATGATGCTGCCATTAAGAAGGTCCAACGGCAGCAGTCGGATCCAGGTAATGGTCCACCAGGATGTGTTTTGTTCCTTACCCTCACGTTCTGATGTGTTGCAGTGGACACATGCCTCCCTCCCCTCTGGTCATCCTGGGTCCACTAGAACTTGCAGGATCATCCAGAGGAGATTTTGGTGGCCAGAGTTGCAAAGAGACGTCCGTGATTTTTGTTGCCACTTGCACGGTGTGTGCCCAGAACAAGAAGCTCAGAACCAACCCCTTAAGGACTACTACTCCTCTACCTATCCCTAAACATCATTGGTCGCACATATCTCTGGACTATGTCACAGGTCTGACTGAATCCCAAGGTAATACTGTCACTCTTGTGGTGGTGGATAGAATTTCCAAAGCCTCTCACCTCTGTAAGCTGACAAAATGGGTTTGCTTTTTCAAAAATTGTGTTATGGTTTTGAAATTTTAGATCAAAAACCTGGTTACAGTGTTTTAGCAATCAAGAAAAACTGTAACTAGAAAAATAAAGTGCAGTAAATGTAAGGCTTTGCACTAGAAAAATGTATTTGATTAATTAAAAAAAATATACAAAAAAATAAATAATAATATACTGTAAATAAATTATGATTTTGCAAGACTATACTAAATACAGTAAATACTAAATTTTCACCACACACCAGTGTGTTTTTGATTATATAAATTAATGTTTTAAAAACACACACACACATTCTTCTGGTTATTCAAAATATAAATATATTAATACCAGAAAAGAATACAGTAAACTGTAAAGTATTTGCATTAAAAACAGTGTGTATTATTTATATGAATTAAAATAAATTATAATAATAATAGTAATAATTTTGTCCTGATGAAGGCCTGTCTGTTGAAACTTGTTGGCAAAATGAAAAGTATAATCTTTTCAGTTCTAGTCTGATTATTTTGACCTCTGCGCTCACACGTGTTACTGGAACTGCTTTAAAAACACCTCTGTTGTTTTTCTCTGTGCTCTTTGCTGTTTTTGCGAAGTTAGCAGCAGAATAACCGCACAAA
Source organism: Carassius auratus (assembly GCF_003368295.1). Classification (NCBI taxonomy): domain Eukaryota; kingdom Metazoa; phylum Chordata; class Actinopteri; order Cypriniformes; family Cyprinidae; genus Carassius; species Carassius auratus. The sequence continues at coordinate 16,060 of NC_039273.1, forward strand.
ACAAACACCAGTATTAAGCAGAAAATGAGCTGTTTTTGTACAGCAGAATAACTGAAAGTCTTGCACATTAAAGTTAAAAATGTCTGCGCCTGCTGTTACTTTAAAAATATAGATGTTTTTTTTTTGTTTTTTGGTGCAATGACAAAGAATCATTTCTGGTTTCTCAAAGAACCGTTCACTGATCTGTTCAGTTTGAAGAACATTTGAATGATATAAAAAACCGTTTTCCACTGTAATAAACTAACGACTGTCCACATGAGAGAACAAAAAGCACACAATATATATATTATTATGATTTTCACACCCTGAGAGGAGCTGGAGACATCAGCTGGCAGGAGCAATTAAAATGTGAAACTGTGGAGAAAAACTCGTTAATTACACTGACTTTGTGTTTTAGAGGAAGATAGAAAGCCACTGTGTTATTATTCTAAAAAAAATGTTAAAGTTGTATGTACTGATTATTTGACGTCTAATATTGCACACTTTAAAGCCTAGGAAAGAAAAAACACAAAAAATTAAAATTATTTCAGCTTAATGAGAACTAAAGGACAGCAAATGTACTTCACTACAAAACTAAAGCTCATCGATTATCTGCTGTATTCTTTTGGCATCAAATCTGACATGAGGCATCAACTTTATTATTATAATTTACAGTTTATTATGAAATATATTAAATTGAAGTTATATGATAAAGCATTTATTTCTTTAAAAATACAGTAAAAAAGTCAAATATTATTAGAATTTCAAACAGCTGTTTTCTGTGTGAATCTGTGTTAAAGTGTAATGTATTTCTGTGATGCTCCGCTGTATTTTCAGCATCATTCCTCCAGTCTTCAGTGTCACATGATCTTCAGAAATCATGAAAATATGATGATTTACTGCTCAAGAAACATTTCTGATTATTATCAATGTTGAAAATTTTAATATTTTTGTGGAAACTGTGATGCATTTTATTTTTCAGGATTCACAGATGAACAGAAAGTCCAAAAGAACAGCGTTTATTTGAAATAGACAACATTATAGTTGTCTTTACTGTCACTTTTGATCAATTTAATGCAGACTTTGTGTGTATGTGTGTATGTGTGTGTGTGTGTGTGTGTGTGTGTGTACAGAGTATGAATGATGATGAAGTGTGTGAGGGCTTTTATAATAATCAGAGGTGAAGGCAGGAGGAGACACTTTAACCGAAATGTTTCCTAACGAGCTCCCTGGCTGTTTGACACTCACACCGTCCTGCAGCTCATTAACACACACACACACACACACACACACACATACACTTAAACATTCACCATGCTGTAATCTGCACGCTTCTGTTCACAGACTGATTGAACCGTCTCTTCTCCAGTATTTTCTGTCTGTTTGTGTGTTTCTGTCTTCTCTCTGCTGGAGCATCTCGGAGCACAGGCAGCGTGTTTGACGAGACCAGACTGGATTTCCAAGCCTAACCATTTAACAAGCGTCTGTTCGTCTGTCTGAAGTGCAGCGGAGAGGCAGGACGTCCGGGACGCTGTTCTCCTGCATGTAATGAGACATCAGACGCCGGGTCTACAGCAACACGTGGCTCACCTGTGCCTCCAAACACACACATCCTCAGGGCTTGCTCTTCCACTGCTCTCCAGACTGAAGTGATGCTCAAGAGCAGAAAGCGTGGGTTTGTTTCCCAGTGAATGCATGCACCGATAACATGCACAGCTTCAACGCAATGCAAGTCACATTCGATCTACCAAATGCATGATGTAAATTGTAGATAATCATTATTTATTAGTTTGTTTGTTGATCTGAAATTCTGATCACTAAAGCATATAGAGCTTTAAAATAGCAGCAGCATGATGCATTTGATGAAAAAAAGCTTTCCAAAAAAAACGTTTGATTGCATTGACTGTTTGATCTGCAGAAAAACTTCAGAGAAAGGGATGAAAAATATATATATTTAAGCTCATGTTCTTCATATGGTAGTTCATTATGACTTTTTCAACCCATATTCGGTTACACTTAAAGCCTTCATGTATAATGCATTGAAGGTCAGTGAGATTTATTTGAAAGAAATTAATACTTTTATTCATCAAGGATGCATTAAATTGATCAAAATTGACAGTGAAGACGTTTATAATGCTACAAAAGATCTGTGAATCCTGAAAAATAAAATGCATCACAGTTTACACAAAAATATTAATATTTTCAACATTGATAATAATCAGAAATGTTTCTTGAGCAGCAAATCATCGTATTAGAATGATTTCTGAAGATCATGTGACACTGAAGACAGCAGTAAAATGGGTTGTGAATGTTGTTTCACGTCCAGTTGAAAAATAAAGAAATAAAGAAATAAACGCTGTGATCCCATGACGTGTTTGAGGAGCATTATAAAGCTTCACATGCATCATTTCCTCTTCAGTCCTGGATTGCAGGATGTAAGACAGAGTTTCTAGAATTCATGACAGCACCAGTGTGTGTGTGTGTGTGTGTGTGTGTGTAATGACGGACGGTAGGCCTGTAAATCGCCGGCTGTCGTGCTATAGGACTAGTCTGCAGTAGTTTTACCATGTGTCAGTCAGTCAAGAACCGACCCATCTTTTATTCATTATACACCTTTACTATACAGCAGACAGCACTAGTCACATCCCTCACACACACACACACACACACACACACACACTGTATGCTGGAAGACTAATGATGTGTGATGGAACAGAATTCCAGGAGAAGGAAATCAAGGGAATTATTGAGAAAGGGATGAAGGGAGAGAATGAAGTTTTGAATTAAGTGTGAGACGACAGAGAAATGAAAATGTGTGTGTGTTTACAGTCAGAAAATATGTGCATGTGTATTGATCTGAAAAACTAATGTCTGTCTGGGTGAATCTCTAAAACAAGGGCGTTTTTACCCCCAAAATACAAAATAAAATTATTTCGAAAAAAAATAAAATAATAATAATAATACAAAATTAACTTAAATAAAAAATAGCACAACATTGCTAATTCTAATAATAAATCAGAATATTATTCTGATTTCTGAAGATCATGTGACACTGAAGACTGGAGGAAGGATGCTGAAAATACAGCGGAGCATCACAGAAATACATTACAGTTTTAAGGATATTAAAATAGAAAACATTATTTAATATTTTGATAACATTTTGCAAGATTACTGATTTATTTCTGTATTTTTAATCAAATAAATGTGCAAGTGAATGCAGTTTAACCTGTCAAGCACAACAACAAAAATGTTTTTTAATATTTATTCAAGTTTAAATAAAACCATAAATGTGTAAAATTGCTGTTAAAATACTTTATCGAGTGATAAATAAATACTGTAGGCATTACAGAATGGTGTAGTGTGCAGGTGAATCTCATGTAAAAAACGAACAGTAAAACTAAATCTAAATTCAACTTTAAAAGCAAATCAGATTTTGGGGTGAAACATGGTTAACATGTCATGTATTTCTGAGACTGTTACACCAGGACTGATCAGATAAACACACACCAGCGTCAGATGAGATGAGATGGATCTGAATCTCACACCAGCAGACTCTCAAATAGAAAGCCGTAGAAGAATAGATGGTCAGCGTGACGCTCGTCTTTCTTTTCACCGAATCACTCAAACGAGACGACAGACAGATTCCTTCATTCTGCGTCTCACCGTGACTGATGAAAGACAAAACACACTCGTCTTTCCACACCGTTGCACTCCAGCGGCCGAGATTTGTTCTGCGCTGATCAGAAAGTGGAGAGATGATTCCAAACACACACTTCACATTCAGTTTAACAGTGACTTCACACCAAGTGTCTTAAAATGAACAGAATCGACTCGGATCATACTCAGAGCAGCAGTAGCACACTAGGAATACAGTATGAGCTAACGTCTTCTCTCGATTTTACAATCACCTCCAGATTTTGTGTAAAAATGCAATGCATGTATTAAAATATCCTCGTTCTCACCCAGCGTGAAGCTTTGCTGTTGTCATGACAATCAGAACGCATTTGGTTTCCGTAGATGTCCGTATAATTAGACTATTGTGCAAAAGTTAGTGTTTTTGAAAGTCTGTCTGATTTTCTATCTGATCAGAAATGCAGTAAAAATTTGAAATAATATTACAATGTAAAACAGCTTTTTTCTGTGTGAATCTGTGTTAAAGTGTAATTTATTTCTGTGATGCTCCGCTGTATTTTCAGCATCATTCCTCCAGTCTTCAGTGTCACATGATCTTCAGAAATCAGAATAATATGATGATTTACTGCTCAAGAAACATTTCTGATTATTATCTGTGTTGAGAACAGTTGTGCTGCACAATATATGTGTGGAAACTGTGCACACACACACACACACACACAAAAAGATAACTCTTTCTCTGACAGCATTTATTTTTAAGTTGCCAACATTTTGATAATTTTCACAAAAGTTTCATCGCCCCCATTTTTTTAATGAATATCTGAACATGCAATATGTCAAAACAATGAACAGAGCCTCTGTTTTCAAACAAAACACCCTTTTTATTCATGCATTCTTTTTTTATGAACATGTGAATGTGTGTAAGGTAATTTATATACTGTTTAATGATTGCGTTAGTTTATCAGCATATGACACGCAGGGAAAAAAAACTCTAAATCATGCACATAATAATTCATTCCCTAGTTTTACTAAATTGTGTGCATAATATAATAATGTGTTTACTCGTGTTGAGAAGTTAAAGGAGGGAAAGACGTATGATGTTGTGTGCATGTCACGTGTGCGACTCTGTTTATATGCAATCACTTGTTTCTGCTTCTTTTTCACCTGTGTTTTGATCTGGAGAAGATGTGTAACAGAGAAAACACAGAAAAGCCCGTCAGTTCTCTCAGTGGTGGGGAAAGAGCGTGTTTATATTTCTGTCAACATAATTAATCAGGAAACTAGATGCAGTTAAATAAAGCATGTGTATGAGTCGACAATCTCTGGATTTGTGCGTACAGGTGAAAGTGCAATAAATGATTAAGCATGACTAAAACTAGACTCAAAATTTTAAGAACAGGACAGGTTGACTAAATATGATCAGGTATAAACAGGACATTAAAACCCCTGACAAAATGAACCCTGCTACTAATACAGGCACCTGAACAGCAGGAGCATCAGTGTGATTGTAGGAGAGAAGACGTACACATCTTTTGTTTGCGTTTGATGCACGGCTCGAGGCGCAGCAGATATAATAAAGGCTTATCGTTTGGAGGCAATTTCACAGCAGCACGCGCCTAATTGAACAGTCTGCTTCAAACATTCTATTCTCCTCCGCAGACTGACGCCGAGCCGCCGGGAACGATCTGAGAAATGACACCTTCCTCGAGTCATTGAGCAAGAGAGCGTGAGAAGACACTCTTATCATCTGCAGAAGCCAGAGCTGCTCCAGCTGGACACTTCACTGAGAGAGCCACGGTCAGAGAGAGACATGGTGTGAGAACCTGATTCCAGTCAAATTCTGTTCAATTACTGAATTTAAATAGCATAGAAATTGAGGCAGCGAACAGGAACTAGAATTAAAACCAAAAGAAATTATAACAAATTCATATAACCCCAAAAAGGGTAAAAAATTTGGATGTTGGCTTCACAACTTATTAAAATAAAATAAAATACAATTTAAAAATTCATTTTAAATAAATGAATGTTGGCTTCACCACCAAAAATAAAATAAAATAAAATAAAATAAAATAAAATAAAATGTAAATGTAAATGTAATTCATTTTTAGTAAATTAATGTTGGCTTCAAAACTTAAAATAAAAAAAATAAATAAATAAAAAATTTAAGTAAATGAATGTTGGCTTCACAACCAAAAATAAAATGAAATAAAATAAAATAAAATTTAAATTTAATTCATTTTAAATAAATGAATGTTGCCTTCAAAACTTTAAATTAAATTAAATTAAATTAAATTAAATTAAATTAAATTAAATTAAATTAAATTAAATTAAATTAAATTAAATTAAATTAAATTAAAATCATTTTAAGTAAATGAATGTTGGCTTCACAACCAAAAATAAAATAAAATAAAATAAAATAAAATAAAATACAATTTAAATTTAATTTATTTTAAATAAATGAATGTTGGCTTCAAAACTTTAAATTAAATTAAATTAAATTAAATTAAAAAAATCATTTTAAGTAAATGAATGTTGGCTTCACAACCAAAAATAAAATAAAATAAAATAATATAAAATAAATTTAAAATTTAAATGTTAAAAATATTTATTTTAAGTAAATGAATGTTACAAATAAAACAAAACAAAATAAATAAAAGGTTAAAACAATTCTTTATACTTCAAGGTTTTATGAGCCATACTAACAAACAAACAAGCAATAAACAAATAAAATAAAAGTTAAAAAAGTCTTGAGTTTGAAGGTTTTACAGACCTTATTGAAAGATAATAAATACATAAATCAGGTAAAACAAGTGTTCAAATGTGAAGGTTTTACAGGCCTTATTCTAATAAAACTACAAATGCTATTCTGTCAAGAGCAGGGATTGATTTTCTCCTCGTCTTTTGTTGTTTGATTATCATTAACACCGACACTTAACTCGAGAGACGAGACACAAGACTGGGTTCACGAGAATGAGTCGAGGAGAGAAATTCTAACTTTTTTTTTTTTAATTCTCAGTGACCAAATACATAACTGGGAAAAAATAGTCTGCAGGTGCATTTTCAACATTCTTTTTAACTACTCATCTTGTAATAAATGTAATTTCCACTCTACTTTCTGAGTACGAATTATCATATAGTAAAAAAAAAAAAAAAAAAAATCTGCATTGTTAAAAACTATATATTTGTCATTTACAGTTTTCTTTTGTTTTTAAATTTACAGTACCTTTTCTTGCTTTTAGTTTATATGTCACACTCGACTTTGTCTATCACAGAACACACACACACACACACACACATTAACATTAACCTCCATGTTCTCTCGCTGTTGTTCTGCACCTTTTCTCTCACACATTATCCGAGAGAGAGAAATCTTGGTCTCTCTGTCATCACCCTGTGTTCATCAGCACATATTACTGTTGCACTAATTGGAAGATGAGTCCCGATTAATCACACGCACACGCGGGTGACAGAGTCACGGAGAGACTTAATTGGGCCACCGATTGGCTGAGACTAATTGAGCATTGATGGGAGTGTGTGTGCGGACATGACACGCCGCTCCAATTAAAACACACACGAGGACGAGCTCCTCTCTTGTCTCCACTTTAATTGCCGGTTGAAGGTTTGAACTGTGATTCTTCTTCTTTATACTAATTGTCCGGCTTCCCTTAGCGAGACACAGAGGCCTGAACAACATCTAACTGGAAAAAACAAACACGTGCTTATTAGAGACGAGCTTCGCCGAGACGCGTCGCTTTCCGCAGTTTTGCTTTTAATGAAGCGAGCAGCTTGTCAGAAGCATGATGGGACGCTCATGCTAAAGAAAAAGAAAGCACAGCTCCTCCAATCTATCAGATGCAAACACACACAGCAATAACCGCTAAACAAATGATGCATTTATTTCTATAGCTATTAATAAGCTAGATGGCTTCATTAATAGATGTATAACATGCACGTTTGAGGCTAATGATCTTACATAGCCGTCCGATAATGAGAGCATGATGAAAAATTTAATGAAGTAAAAAATCCAGCTACTGCTGGAGAGCACAGTGCACTCTGGGAAACTCTAACTAGACGTCATCCATCACGGCTCGTGCATGGGCCAAATATTATCTGTGAACAGTATGGAGCCGTCCTCGTGGAAAACAGAGCCACATTACAGATGTACCTCTGAGTCAAGATGTGCTGTGGGAATAAAAATGATTTCCATAAATGCTAAAGACTAACAAGTTTCTCCAGGAAGGTAGCGATGAACTTTATGCATTTGCACTTTGCACTTTATCCAGGTACAAATAGTGGAGTTAGTAATGAGAGAGAAGAGGAACGTGAGAAAGGTGGAGAAATCATAATAAAGAGTAAGAAACTCAGTGACAAAATACAACAGTCAAACAGCCAAAAGTATTCTTAGACACAATTAACCCTCCGCCTCTGCGCTGGTGTGGGGAAAGAAGTGAGAAACTGAGGCATTATATCCACTCTGTTATTAAGAGTGCTATTATTACTGTTACATTTAACAAACTTCAGCTTGCAGAGTCTTCGTTCACACCAGACAGGACGAGTAGAAAACACTCAGAACAGTAGCCTCATAGTAACCTCTTATCAGCCTCTCAGAACACCCTAGCAACCCCTTATCAAACACAAACAACACCCTACAAACACCTTAGCAACACTTTACCAACCTCTCAGAACACCCTAGCAACCCCTTATCAAACACAAACAACACCCTAGAAACACCTTAGCAACACTTTACCAACCTCTCAGAACACCCTAGAAACACCTTAGCAACACTTTACCAACCTCTCAGAACACCCTAGCAACCCCTTATCAAACACAAACAACACCCTAGAAACACCTTAGCAACACTTTACCAACCTCTCAGAACACCCTAGCAACCCCTTATCAAACACAAACAACACCCTAGAAACACCTTAGCAACACTTTACCAACCTCTCAGAACACCTTAGCAACACTTTACCAACCTCTCAGAACACCTTAGCAACACTTTACCAACCTCTCAGAACACCCTAGCAACCACTTATCAAACACAAAGAACCCCCTAGCAACCCCTTATCAAACACAAACAACACCCTAGCAACCCCTTATCAAACACAAATAACCCCTTAGCAACCCCTTATCAAACAGAAAAAACACCCTAGCAACCACTTATCAAACACAACAAACCCCCTAGCAACCACTTATCAAACACAAACAACACCCTAGCAACCCCTTATCAAACACAAACAACACTCTAGAAACACCTTAGCAACACCTTAGCAACCTCTCAGAACACCCTAGCAACCCCTTATCAAACACAAACAACACCCGAGCAACCCCTTATCAAACACAAAGAACCCCCTAGCAACCCCTTATCAAACACAAAGAACACCCTAGCAACCCCTTATCAAACACAAAGAACACCCTAGCAACCCCTCATCGAACACAAAGAACACCCTGGCTACTTCTCGGCAACCACTTAAAACACCCTAGCAACCTCACAGCCCTAGTAACCTCATAACAACAACTCAGAACACCTTAGCAACCCCTTATCAACCACTCAGAACAAGCTTGCAACCCCTTAGCAACCACCTAAACACCCTAGCAACATTTATAACAATCCTTCAGAGCATCCTAGCAACCACAACACTCTAGTAGCCTTTTAACAACCTCTCAAACACCCTAGCAACTCCTTATCAAACACAAAGAACATCCTAGCAACTCCTTAGCAACCACTCAGAACACCCTAGAAACCTCAAAGCCCTAGTTACCTCATAACAACTACTCAAAAAACCCTAGCAATCTCTTATAAACCATTCAGTCCACCTTAACTACCCATTATCAACCACTCAGAACACCCTAGCAACTCCTTATCAACGACTCAGACCACCTTAGCAACCACTCAGAACACCCTAGCAACCGTCCACAGCACAGCAGCATGATCTGTATGGGTGAACACCACACGTGTTCTTTAGCTGTAGTTTAAGAATCAGTCAGTGATGTGAAATAGAGAAACTCGTCAGTTTTCATCTCTTCATCATCATTTAGTTTCACTGACAGAAACGACTTACTGCAGTGAGTTTATAAAGACAAAACTCAACACGCTTCATCCTCGTGAGGAGGAACAAAACAAGTGATGCTGAATGACACAATCATATAGAAACTCTATAATGCACACGTGCTGTTTGCTGAACACTTCCCAGACAGTAATCAAAATTTAAAACATTTAAATATGGCTCCAGATATGATCATCTCACTTAAATGATTCTAAACTCTAAATTCTAATCTCTTACAAGTATGTTTATTTTCAAAAAATCTAGTAACAAATCTTTATTAAGTCTATTATATACATACAGTTTTACCAAAAAATGGAACTGACAGATGAACATTTCCAATGAAACAATGAAACAAATCCAAATGGTTGTGTTTTTGTAAATTAAAATTCTGTTCCCTCTAGCATCATTTATAGAAGGAACTCAAAGCGGACTGCTGGAGCTCTAGAGCTCTCGGGTCGTGATGGATCTGGATCTGTTCAGTGAGCATCAGTCGCTGGAAATCTCGGTGGGACCGTCTCTCAGCCGCTCCGCCACCTGCTCCTCGCCCAACAGAATGAGCGCATAATGAGAGGAAGAATAACAGAGGCGAGCATGGGGCTTTGTGGGGCAGTTGATGTCCTCCAATGGCGAATCAGAAGATCTGTCACTGACCATTGGCTCCTGGATTGTCCTGTTTATTGCCAAGAGCTGCAGAGGAGCAGAGCCAAACTGAGGAAATACGAACAAAGTTTGCCCGTACAAACTCACTCGTGATGCTGGGTTTATTTTATTTTTATGTTGCAATGTGGGGTTTTGAATGGTTTATATTGGGTTCCTGCTATGGGGTTTCTAAGGTGTTTTGAGTTTTTGGTATTGCATTGCTATGCCGTGCTAATGCCTTTAGGATGATGTAGAAACAAAGCTGAAATTTAATCCTAGAAGGAGTAGTGATGTTTGCATGCATAGCTTTAGAATGTCATGAAATGCTCCTGATGTTGAGGCTCTACGTGTATGTATACTGTGGTGTAAGAATATATCTCTACGTATGTGTTGGTTTTAAAGCGTGGACACAGCAGGGCTGTTCTGTGCTGCTGTAATGGTCTGTTCAGAGAGAACTAGTATGACACACCGGAGCAGTTACTGAACATGATGTCAGGGTGGAAATGCCAGAGCAAGTGTTTAAGTCGATAACAATCCAGAGAACTGCAGCTTTAATAAGTGGACAATCACACACACACACACACACACACAGGCTCAAACTCACAATGGCCCTAATGAACTACATCTGGTTTTCACACCTTCCCACTCACAGTCAGTTTGCATTGTGTGTGTTTGTTTATGCGCCTGCAAGCAACTACATGACAAAAAACAAAGCAAACAGCCAGATGAGAATTTTCTCACCACCTCAAAAGCGACGCGAGCGAAAGATCCTCTGCCCTGCTAATGTTAAAATGAGATTGAATATTTCCACGGATCATTCACCTCCACTAGTCGGGGGAAATCAGAAGTTAGTGCTCTGGAACAACTTTTTATTTTTGGGAATCAGTTTTGGCGTAATTGATCATCAAGACCATCTTTCCATTGAAGATCGTCTGTGCCGTGTGTCATAAAAATAATAATAATATATCACATTTCAAATCCAGATGAACAGAGACACATTTCATTCAAAACATTCGGGATAAATGATATGACAGAAACGAGAATCCGTCATTATCTGGCTAAGCCGCAAAACCCATTTAAAGCCTTGTGTTTTAGAAATGTGACAAAGTAAAAGAGAAACAGATGGTTTCTAAAAGCAGCAATAAGCCATTTTACCACAGTTACAACTGTTAGCTGTGAAAGGATTTCCCCGTGTCATCTACTCTGATTTTCTAAATGATTGTGGTTTAAAACGGAAGAAAATATCTCACATTTGACATATTTTGTTCTGTTGCCTACAGACGTGTGATTCATGCAGTTATTTACCTGTGATCATGTCTGTGGTCAGTGTCATCTGTCCTGCTGGAGGAATGACTGCAGCAGTAAAGCAGCTCAAGGTCTCCGGGCAGCACGGGTCGTTTCAGGTCTTCATGGTGTCCAGCTGGAGCTTGAGTGACTGAACATCCGCTTTCCCTACAGTTTAAAAACACAAACTCACACAATGAAGTCTCTAGACAATGAAGTCTGTTTACATTATGTTCTGCTAGGGCTGCTAGGGTGTTCTCAGTGGTTGCTATGACGTTACTAAGGCTATGAGTTTGCTAGGGTGTTGTGAGTGGTTGCTAATGGGTTGCTAGGGTGTATGATGTGAGGTTACTAAGGCTATGAGTTTGCTAGGGTGTTGTAAATGGTTACTAATGGGTTACTAGGGTGTTTGATACGAGGTTACTAAGGCTATGAGTTTGCTAGGGTGTTGTGAGCGGTTGCTAAGGGGTTGCTAGGGTGTATGATATGAGGTTACTAAGGCTATGAGTTTGCTAGGGTGTTGTGAGCGGTTGCTAATGGGTTACTAGGGTGTTTGATACGAGGTTACTAAGGCTATGAGTTTGCTAGGGTGTTGTGAGCGGTTGCTAAGGGGTTACTAGGGTGTTTGATACGAGGTTACTAAGGCTATGAGTTTGCTAGGGTGTTGTGAGCGGTTGCTAAGGGGTTGCTAGGGTGTTTGATACGAGGTTACTAAGGCTATGAGTTTGCTAGGGTGTTGTGAGTGGTTGCTAAGCTAGGGTGTTTGATACGAGGTTACTAAGGCTATGAGTTTGCTAGGGTGTTGTGAGTGGTTGCTAAGGGGTTGCTAGGATGTTTGATATGAGGTTACTAAGGCTATGAGTTTGCTAAGGTGTTGTGAGTGGTTGCTAAGGGGTTGCTAGGGAGTTTGATATGAGGTTACTAAGGCTATGAGTTTGCTAGGGTGTTGTGAGTGGTTGCTAATGGGTTGCTAGGGTGTTTGATATGAGGTTACTAAGGCTATGAGTATGCTACGATGATGTAAGTGGTTGCTAGGATGTTCTGGGTGGTTGCTATGAGGTTTCTAAGGCTATAAGCTTGGTAGGGTGTTGTGAGTGGTCTTTAAGGTGTTGCTTGTGGTTGCTACAGTTTTCTACAGTGTTTGGGTGATTGCTAAGGGGTTGCTATGGTGCTGAATGGTTACTATCAGGTTAAAAAGGATATGCGTTCGAAGCTCATTTCTATTTTCTATATTTCTTAAGACCTTCTTAGCTGTTGTTTGGAAATTTGTATTGCTAATAATTCCAGTGTTATTGCCTCCTTAGGATTAATTGCTTGTATTTCTCATTTGGTTAAAAGCATCTGTTAAATTAATAATTACAAAATGTAAATTAAAAAAAGATGATTTGTGCATATTGGTTAATTGACTGTACATAATCAATCCATTTATTCAAACACTACTCTCTGACCTAGTGCACTAGCATTACACATTCAAAGCACAACAGCTGTTTTTGCCCAGGCTAATGTAACTTATAGCACTTACATCCATATTTGTTTTATATTCTATTTATACTTTCTTTAAGGACCTGTAGGTTGGTGTCCCCGTGTCTGTTCAGCAAAATTGAAACTTTTTCGTTGTTCGCTCACAATCATGTCCTTCTAATAAAAACACAGATATTCTTCTGTGGAATATAAAACATTCCAAAACATTCAATGACCATGCTTTTTAAGCAAAAAAAAATAAAAATGTAATGTATCATTACAGAACACTGAAAATATATTGGTGCAGAAGAAAAAAAACACTCCGAAATTGCTAGTAAATTTTATAATTAATTACAAATAAACAACAAATAACACTGAATTAAACATTATTTTTTTGTAAAGCATACTCCAATTCTTGCTAAATGTTATATTACAATTATTATTATTATTATTTTTATCTTAGTCCATATGAGTCTTGCCAATAATAATATTTTAAAATAATTTTTACAAATATTTTCCCACAAAATCTTTTTTCCTTCCCTTAAAATATTATATTAATATTTCTGCTTTATTTCTACATTCTTGGTAGTGTATTATATTCTATATTTTATTTGTCCATAATTCCCCTTGGTTCTGTTTGTTGTTGCATTTTTGGATGAGAGACAAAGAGAAAACATTTCACTACATTACATCACATGCATGTAATGTGAACGTGGAAAAATAAAGAACCTTGAACTTCATTTGTCTTCTGAACGTCTAAATATATATTCATTTTTTTATATGTATTTTTTGGTTTGTTTGTTTGGAAGCTTGGTGAGATTACAAATTTGGAAGAGTATGAGGGTGAGTAAATTATGATGAGCTCTTGCTGTTAATACTGCATGTGTGTGTGTGTGTGTTTGTGTGTGTGCGTGTGTCTGTGTGTGTGTGCGTGTGTGTGTGTGTGTGTGTGTGTGCAGCAGGAGTGAGTTGTGTTTGACCTTTGCTGTGCTGTAGAGGTGGCCGTGTCTCTTACAGTGTGACAGAGAGACCAGCAGAAGCGGTATAATGGATGAGCTCTCTCAAGGTTAACCTCTCTCTCTCTCTCTCTCTCCTCCTTCCTTCTTTCTATCATGTTTCTTTTCCTCCTCACTCACTGCTTTTGTTTCTGAACTGGCCTGGTTTTGCACTGTATTTTTAATCTCTTCCTTGTTCTTTGGATCTCAGACATCCCTCCATCCTCGTGGAGTAACCTCTTCCCATCTCAGCTTCTCCAGATCCCTTTGACTCACAAATCTACTTTTGCATTTGTGCATTTACCAGATGCTTTTATCCAAAGTGACCTGCATTGCATTGCATTGTTTGCATTAAAGGAAAGCTGTATTAGGGTCCTATCTTTACTTTCAAATGAATTTATACATGTGCATGTTCGTCAATACATTATTCATGTGGTAATCTATCTAAAGATAAAGTACCAGGGTCGTACCATGATACAGGCTATTTAACATATTAACATATTCATTTAGACTACACATTTAAGAGAAAATACAGGAAAACCAGTCTATTTGTAGGTTTATTGTTGCTTTCGTGGTACATTCTCTTGCCTTTTATCATCAGTTTATATAATTTCACCTTATATATGCAATACTTTTACACAGTAAAATGTGGTATTACCAGAGTACATATCCAAAAAGCATCATATTGCATGCATTAAAAGTTTAAAAAGTCCAAACAAAACAAAACAAAACAGAAAGTTAGACATTTGTGTGGAAGAGACGCTGATGTGTGTGAATGAGCTGTTAACCTGCGGTTTGCTGGATGCTGCAACTATTGCGCTCTGAGACTTGAGATATCTGCAGCAAATAATAATCATGAACACAATTCCAACATCATGTGACTCTACCACTGACGGTTCACTCATTAAGCTCTAATTACACGGTTAGCAGCGCTGCCATAGAAGTGTATACATACATGCCTCATTAGAGACGGGTTATGGCTCCGCCCCTCTGTTGAATGACACACCTATACATGCATTATCTATAGGTGCTGCTATCCATGCTAAGCGCTGTGCTAGGCTAGCTAGCAGCAGACAAACAGCATTCTCCGCTCATCCATCATAAGTGCCAAACTCGAGACATTCATTTCAGAGTTTGCCGATCTTTGCTGTTCTCCTCGCCGCTTTTCACTTAATCTCTCTTGGCGCTTTCCACTGAAGCTGGAAAGATGCTGAACAGCAGTAAAGGAAGCACTACATTAATTAAATGCAAGAAATTTGCCCCGCTCTATTTTGTTGCTGAGAAAGAGCTGCTAAGATTGATGAACTTCTGTGAGAGTCGAGAGCGCTCCGCTAGTCTCAAATCTGAGCTTAATTGAGATGGAGCGTGTATTAGGTGAGCCGCATACATTAAGGTGTCAGAATTCTGTATTCTAATCTTGTACGTCTTATTTGTCTGGCTTCGGTCTTTGCTGGGAGACGCTGGGCTTCTTTACATGCAGCGCGGAGGTGAAGGAGCGTGCCGTGTGAGAAACATGCTCTCGGGCCCCGGGGTCAGGAACACAGAGTCTCCGGAGACACCAGGGCCTTTGTCTTTGGCAAGGTTGATTTCAGAGAAGTAATTCAGCTCTGGTCGACTCACACTCATCTGAAGGCAGAGGATCCAGACCAGCTTCACATTCACGAACACAAAAGTAGCACAGAAAGTGCAACAATGTAACATGGAACTGTTTTTTTTTTTTTTTTTTTTTACAGACAACTGCAGTATTGAAGGATTCTTTTGAAAACTGCTAAAAGTTTTTCAGTATGTCATTCAATATTTTTTTTCTTTTTCAGTATAAAAAAAAATGCTTAGCATTCATCTTTATATATATATATATATATATATATATATATATATATATATATATATATAGAGAGAGAGAGAGAGAGAGAGAGAGGGAGAGAGAGAGAGAGAGAGAGAGAGTAAGAGAGAGAGAGAGAGAGAGAGAGAGAGAGATAGTTAGATAGATAGTATATATTTATAGGGCTTAATAATTATATAAGTATAATTAAATATAATTAAATACATTACTTATAAAACTCAATTATATAAAATATTTACTTATTATATTTAAATTTTACTTAGAACAAAAACAATTTAGCAATGAAAACATTTAAAAAAATATTTCATTAATAATATATAATTCATTTTATTTACTAAAATATTATTAAAAAAACTACAATATTTTAACAATATATAACAATATATTTAATAAATATAATTTATTTTGGATTTTATCTATGTACATATCTATCTATTTTGTATATGTAATAATTAAATATATATATATATATATATATATATATATATATATATATATATATATATATATATATATATAATGAAAATAACTACATACACATATACACTGTCTCAATTACATATACATATATTTTATAAATATTATAGAATACAAATAGATTAATTAGTGTGTGTGTGCATGCGTGTGTGTTTGTATAGATATATATAAAATTACATTTCAGTGTTTTTTATATATTTTAAACAATATATGAATAAATATATTTAAATAATTTGTACATATGCATCACACTATATATATATATATATAATCCTACTGGTATTGTTGGGGGTTCATCAGATGCTCAGAGTAGAAGCAGAAGGGCACGTGTGTCAATGTTGAAAACACCTTTGAATCAGAAATATATATATTTTTTCCGATTCTGGATGTATAATCTGACCTGTGTGAGCGAGAAGAGAGCAGAGTCGCTCTGATCCCTGCATGTCAGGACTCTCCTGATAATACGCTTCATATTTAAACATTAATACCACCTACTAAGACAGACACGAGCGCAGTCTGCTGAAATATGAAAGCTGAAGGAAAGAGGAGGAAGACATGATCAGAAACCCGTTTACACACAGACACACACACGATGAGCCTCAGTCATGAATCTACTCGTGTGCACACGGCTGCAGTGAACGGAAGGAGACGATTTATAAAAGAAATGAGATTTACACTCACATCAGTTGGGCTCCAGTAAGCAGCAGAATACAGAACAATACGATGATTGTTTTTAAGTCAGACTTTACTGAACATGTTTATCTGAACCCCAGGAGATGAGAAACTAAACTAAATACATTTTACATTTACGCTGAGAAGATGTGGAAGACAGTGAAGCTCAACGTTTGAAACTGAAAATATATTTACTTTCGAATTTCATATACCAAAATATATTTAAAATGTATTTCAGGAGCAAGAAAACACATTTCCAATCTTACAGTAGCCTACTGTACATTTAGACGTATTCCTATAACACGTGTTACAGACAACAAATAAAGCATTTCTTTAAATTTGACATTTGTGAATCTATTTTCTTGGATTCAAATATATGGGTTTTTAAAAAATATATTTATGTTTTTAAAATATATTTTAAAAACTTCGCAAAAAAACTTGCAAAAATATATTTTACACAAAATATTTTGGGCCATTTTTACATTTTTTATTAATTAATTTTTTTATCATTCAGTTTTTTTTTATAAAACTGTATTTTTTGTTGTTTTTTATTCTGTATGATATATTCTTGCATGCTAAATTAAATTAAATAAATGCATTATTGTTCAAAAAATTATATTAAATCCTAACCCTAAACACATTCATTTATACCAACAAAACTCATTTTGATGGGTTAATTCAGATATAAATAGTTCTTAATTTAGGGTCGTGATTGTCCTCACAAATCTCCCAAGGATTTCACACTATGAGGGATTCTGAAAGAAGATGTGCAGAAAAAACACGAGTGAAAGTGTGAAAACAAACAGGACGAGCTGTAAAGCGCATCATCAGTGCCATGCAACAACTCCAGCCATTGATTTCCTTTATGTTTTTTTGCAAGTGCATCAGAGATAAAGGTCCATAAGAGAGTCTCTGAATGAGCAGGAAAGTGATGCAGCTCTGGTCGATATGAAGTGATTGGAGAACCATCCGAATCTCCACTACGGTATTCCGGTAATAATTAGGAACATTAGCATCTGCCGTGTGCAACCGATCTGACACCTGAGAATATGGGAACATGAGGGTGAAGAGCTCAAATGTATCTAAAAGATTCGATTTTAATACAATCTTGATTTCGACGAGAGCGAGAGAATTGTGTTTAACTCCCATAATGCATCTGTAGGCTGTTTTTCACCTGCTGGGTCCATTTGGACCCATTTTATGAAACAGTCATAACTTAATATTTTTCAGCTAAAACCATATTGAATCTGATCAGCTGCTTATCAATAATGAGGGAATGTGAAAACAAGTTAAAGTGTTAAATGTTACCATGGTATTACTACATTTACCAACACTATTAAATTCAAATTGAGACATTTTTTCAAATGACAAAAAAAAAAAAAAAATCACACCCAATATAAATTAATTTTTTTTTATAAATTTTTACATTTGCAAGATCTTCTAATCTGAGAATTACCGAAATTAACTTCATTGGAATGATTGGTATTTCATTAAATGTATAACTCATAACTGCTCAAAAACCATCCTAATTTATGAAAATTAGATATATATTTCAAAAATAAAGCTTCACAGAGCTGATCTCACACACACTCAATATAGACGCCTCTGGAGCAGGAGGGCTTCCATCTAATTATCAGACAAAAGCCTTTCCAAGAACAAACCGAAGCGCGTCTGAAAACACCGCCTGAATCTCAGACAGCAGATCATCACCAGAATGAATCAGGAAAGCAATACTGAAGCCATTAGTGTGAACCAGCGCCGGTGAAGCCATCAAACACTGACCTATCAGTGACTCCCAGCCGTCAGACGGATTGATCACGCTTTACTAGCTTTAAGATGCTTACCAGGGACTTCTTATCAGTTTAATTACAGATGCTCGTTCATTAATGAAGAGTCTATACAATACGGTAC
>NC_039273.1:40000-67500 GCF_003368295.1 Carassius auratus
CCACACACACAGGTAAAGGTGAGACACGTCAGCACAAATCCAGCGTTCGGCTGGAGACAATCAGAGGATACAGTTAATGTTGCTTTGAATGTTGAACAAGTTCAGATTCAGCTGTCAAGAAATGTATGCAAACTTCCAAAGCACTTTCAAATTCCACAATGCATGAAACATGAAGATCAGAAATCGCACACTTCTGTACTATACAGTAGGAAAAAACAATATGTGAAAGAGTATAAAGTATTCAGTAAAACAGTAGCTAGTTTGCATTTTTTTTTCTGTTATTCTCCTGTTAAATACTTTGAAGCTGCTTTGAAATAAGTGCTTTTGAAATAAACATTTCTGGTGTTTTTTGCTGCCTTTTTGCTCCGCCCACTGCCCCGCCCAGGTGTCAATCATCACAGGCCTCAAAACACCAATGAATCTGCAGGATTTTTCCAGTTGTTCACGACTTCCTGGATAAGGGTATTTTAAAATTAAATTAAATTAAATTAAAATTAATATGCTTATAAAAATGGACATTTAGAGTCTGCAGATGTTATTAATTTCCAAGCCTTTGGCACAACATCACATTTAAAAAATTGGGATATTTAATTTACCCAGGTTTTCAAATAATCCTTGTTCTTCAAAAACAAATTAATAAATAAATAAAAGAAACTTTAAAAAAAAAAAACATTTAAAATTTTAAAAATTAAATTGAATTTTAAATTAAATTAAATCAAATTACTATATTTTAATTTCATTTTTTTTTAAGTTTTGTCTTATTTTAAATAATTTTAAGTCATCCTGCGGCCCCTTGTTGAGAAACACTGTCCTTATAAAGTGAAAATCTAAAACCACAGATCATTATAAAATAATGTTAATATCACCAAAACATCTTTGCTTGTTCTTCCAAATTTAATGTAAGGACAAGAATACATCAATAGATCTGATTCAGCCTAATGTTTCCTGACGGCTCCTTTCTAAACACACAGATGTACAATAAACGCTGTGTTTCAAACACACACACACACACTGATTCTGGCCTAAATCAGCGTTAGAGCAGCGCTTCATCTTCTTTCATTATCGGACCCTTGTGAACGCTCGTCCTGACAGTCCAATTCCTCAACGCTGCCACACCGTCATCCCTAATTCATTTTCCTCTTCCGTAATTTATTTCCCCTCCTGACCCCACGCACAGAGAGCGACAGACTCACAGATCTTCACTACATACATCTTCATTTCCTCCAGATCACTTTAACAATAGCAGAAGATCAAACACAATTAGCATTGCTCTCTGGTGTTCACATCAGACTCCACACGAACCATTATAAAGCTTCCAGTACTGCAAACACACATCTGCTCGACGTGTTCTTGTCTTCTTTTCCAGTACAAATACCTAAAAATTCTTAAGTCAAGATACCTATATCTACTGGAGATGCCTTCTTGTTATGCAGTGTTTATCTGGAAAGCCCCGCCCACCTGACGCCTGATTGGATCAAACCCATCATGCATATTAAACAGGACGCTGTCATCATTTACTCAAGAAAGAAAGTCTTATACACAAATTAGGTATGAAATTTGTCACAGGAGATTGATTTTGAGCTTCTGGCATGTTTTACATTTAAAGGTGAGGGTAAAAAAAAAAATCTATATGACGTTTATTTAATGTTTGCAGAAGACAAATAAGTTTAAATGTGCATCCGTGGACACAGGCCACCCATGAGGACGATTTGAAGAAGCACAATAATGAGCAGAATACAGATGTTTACTGACTTCAAGCAGTGGAATATCGTTCAATGAGACTCTGAATGCATTTACAACATGATGAAAATGACTTCTGTTGAATCTCATCATCTTCTCGGCCTCTCTGTGCAACATTAAGAGATCTTTTTTGTTTGTTTTTAATTTCCAGAAAGGCAAGAATGGAAGCAGGACCCAGTAGCAGATAAATAACAGACTGTGATCGTATGTCTGTGCGTCTTAATGTGTGTGTGTTCAGAGCAATGTTGCTTTACTATCATTTATATTCCATTTACTATTTTATGTACTATATTTAAATCTATATTTTCTTTTTTTTTTCTTTTTAAAGTTTTAGCAATTTTGTGTTTTCAATTTTTTTTATTCTGTTTTCATTTTAAGTTCATTGCAACATTGTAAATGAAAAAAATTAAAATGATGTTCTGTGTTCATTGTAGCTTTATTCATATTGTTGCGTGTTGTATTCATATTTTGAGTTTGATTTTATTTCAATATTTTCTGTTTTCATTTTAATTTTAGTTAATTATTATTGCTTTTTGTTAATATTTAGAATTTGAAATATTTTTTCTATATTTTCTTTTTTTACTTTATATTGTAGGTACTTATTTTGTTGTGTTTGTCATTTATTTTATAAATATACTTACATATTTATTTAGTGTAGTGGTTTTAGTTATTTTGCTATAACTTTAAGTGATAACTGAAATAAAATAGGTGTATTTTTAACATATATGAAGTTAATGTTCATTTATGTAGAGTATTTTTTACTGTTAATATCCCTAATTCAGAGTCACTTTAATCAGTCAATAGTCAGTGTTTCTGATTCTTTCAAAACATCAATCTGACCAGACACTGGCACAGAAATTACACACTGCAACTTTAATTAAAGCAATAATTCAGACAAATATGAAGATTCTGTGATAATTTACTCACGTGCATGTATTGTCTTTCTACTCATTACTGTGAGGAACAGACTGAAGTCTTTAATGCAGTTCACAAACATCACGTGCATGAGTCACGTGACACTGCTTTCACTAGAGCAGCGTGAACATTCTGTTGAACATCTTCAGAAAAGTTATCTCTGGATACACTAGCCCTTTAATTTCCTGCAAGCATATCACAAACATTACATTCACACCATGAAGATGCTAGGTAAGAAAACTGCTTACTTATCGACATTCTTTTAATATCAGCCCAGAGATTCTGCAAACGCGTCACTTTCGGCCTCTATCGGGAGATAAGAGCAGACGGGTGACATTATTCTCTCTGAGACCCGGATCAATGCGGAGCGTTAGAGGTGAAAGATCACCGGGAGAGCCGCCTCAGATAGTTACCGTGATGGCGCTTTGGACGGGGACTGCACGGAAGCAGATTGAACCGGACGCATTTAGAGAGAAGTCTCCAATTCAGAGAGGAGCCGTGCAGGAGGATACCGAGCTGAAAAATATCACACACACACACACACATCACTTGAGTCTTAACGCAGCAGCGTGTGTCCGAACCATCTGCGCCACGCAGAAAACAGCTCCGTGATAACGAGAGAAGAGGGAGGAAACGGGAAGAGACGGGTCAAACACACGGACAAACTTCACCAGAACAACCGAATGATGAAGAAAATCAAACCTATTAACTACTATCCATTATGAGTTATCATGACAATTAAACACATTTTATCTGACAAATCAATTACCATAATGCATCTGTTGTTTTTTTGTGATTTTCATTAATATAATTGTCATGAACAGTAATTTGTGTTGACATTACATTTTGTGCATTTGGCTTGAGCTTTTCTCCAAAGCATTTAAGGAACACATTATGGAACATTTGCGGTATTTCTATAATTCAGAAATTTGTGAATGAGATATGAATTACTGCAATGAACACGTTCAGGTCAAAGCACATATAAAGGTGTTCATTCTTATGCATTTATAGACATTTTTGTTGCATTTAAGGCACGTTATAAAAAATAAGATATATTTGTAGCATATGCAATACAGCAGGGCCTTTCTGAATGAGAATTTTATGCATTGCATTAACGACAACTTGAGAAAATATTCTCAAATGCCATGAAAAGTAAAGTCACAATGCAAACCACCTTAAGCAGCTCACTGACATTCATGCGTTTGAAGACATTTATCCATTTATACTTTTGTAGCATTCAAGCTCACATTATAGAGGATTTACTTCCCATTTATGAAAATGTTTTTAATTGCCATGAAAATACAGTGATGTCACAATGCAAACTACTTTAGATGCTCTAACCCAAAACAACTTGCATTGCATTCAAGGTGAACGTTTCATAAAATCAGATGCATTCCTGTAATACAATAATTCTGCAATTCACTAATGAGATTTTTATGCATTACAGTAACAACAACTTGTGAAAATAATGTCACAATCCAAAACACCTTAAGCATTACATTTACTGTACACTTACGCATTTGAAAACACTTTAACCCAAAGTGACTTGTATTTAAGGAAAATTTGCTGCATTCCTATAAGAGATGTATTACAGTTTTATCTGTGCATATGCACCTGTGATGTTACAAGATTAATGCTTAATGCATTAATTAATTCATTTTCTTAATGCAAAACTACATTTCTCATATGTTAATTGTGATTCCGGGGTCAACTATGATGAAATGACCCTCCTAATGAGAGCATGCAGACTGTGCATCACATCACTCAACAACAAGCTCTTCCATCGCTGTGATCAGGGAACAAACAGTGTTATAATTAACAGTATAAAGGCAGAAGATGGCCAAGCTACTAAAGGCCCAATATCAATCAGCACCAAAGTCAAGGGACAATGTTTCTGCTCTAAACTCATTACAGGAGGCTTGATTTCAGCTTTAATTAAAATAGATTGGTGTTTAATGCATTATGTGCTTCACACGCTGTGCAAACAGACAGACGCCTGATCAATGTCCATAAACATCCACAGAAATAAATCACAGACATGTGATCACAGAAATGATAGGAAACCTCTCAGAAAAGATCTCACTGATGTCTTCAACTGTGCTCAGATTTGCTCAAATCAGATGATCTTGATGATATTCTGTTTTTGACTTCTACGATACCAACGTGTTTCTTTCAACACGACCAGGACACTGGACTGGCCAATCAGAAGACAGAACTGGAACTGTAGTTTTCGTAAACTTGATTTGAATATAAAATAACTTCTGCACGCAGAGCCGTGATTATGTTAATATGTCATTCAACATAAATCATTTCTAATGTGTGTGTGACATTTCAATAATGCACTCGTGCTAATGGACGGAACGTAAAATTAGAAGCTACAGCGAGGAAGAGATTTTGAGATGAAGAGGGTAGAAGCAAATGGATTTCTTTATTTTGGTAAAAGGTAAGCGACATCACTTACACCCCTGCCCTGAAGAACAGAGAGAGAGAGTGAATATAGATGGGCTCCTGAGCGGCTCTCCTCAGGCCAGCTATTAAAGACAAGAGCCAATCAACACTTCATCAGGCTGTCCTCTTTATCTCTCTATCATCTCTTCTTTCTCTCTTCTCCCTTCACTGACTGTCTGTCTCTCTGTTTCACTCCTGCTGCATTCATCTTCTGAATCTGCTGCAGTAAAGCGCTCAGAGAGCTTCAGAGCTGTTACAGGCCACCGTCATTAAAGTCAACAAGAAACGCAGTGAACCTAATGTGATCTTAAAGTGCGCACACACACACACACACACACACACTTGAGTCGTGCCCTAAAGCGAGTCTGACAGCGGCGGCCCGTCTCACTCAAACCTCGGCCTCCGGGGCCGGTCACATTATGAAACAATTACCCTGTTAATTGACACTTAATTAATCTAAAGTCAATTTAACCTTCACAGCGTAACCTTGAGATCCACGTCCACAGCAGACATGACAGACAGAGAGAGAGAGAGAGAGAGAGAGAGATATAGAGAGAGACAGAGAGAGATATAGAGAGAGAGAGAGAGGATGAAGATCTGGCTCCTCAGCTCTTCATGTGTGTGTGTGTGTGCGCGAGTGTGTGTTTTCACTGAGGTAATCATTACTAGTACTAGAACTCATGCTGATCAAACCTCTAACACTTTAAGTAATAAAGTTCAGGAAAACACAGACACTTAACCGTCTCCTGATCTCTAATGCTGAATCTTTAAACTCGGTCGAATGCTGTTCTTTCAGCTTTTTTAAACACACGTTTGCTTGCTAACACTCGCTCTGTCTTTCTTACACTTAGCCAGAAACAATAGTGGGTGAATTTGTCTCCTGTTTGCTGCCATGACGAGACACAGCTCTTCCTTCACGCCCAGCTGAGTCTGTGTGATTAAAGAGACGACGAGTAAAACCATCTGCCCGTCACACTCATCCGTCATCACTCACACGATCACTCTGACACACACTCACACACACGAACGTCTCACACCCGGATCAAAGGGAATGAGTGATTTGGAAGCGTTTGGGGTAAACACAGTATAACATGTATTGTACAGTATAATATGAGCTCTTGAGCACACAGATAACCAAATGAACAAGCAGGAAAACTCAGTATTCTGGATGAAATCGTTCAGCAACTCCATATTTTCTTCATTTTCTTAACGCAGATGTAGTTAAGTGGACAATTCAATAATTTCGTTTTGTTCAGGTTGCTTCCTTGCTTCGTGTCTGACTTGAAAGCTTGAGATGTCACAATAACGAACGCCCGTATGATTTTCCCAGAAGCACTTGAAGACAGCACGGGTGTAAACATTTCTACGGTCAGCTTTCTCTTGCAGCACAAACACTGTCAGCAAGAAAACCTCTTTGTCCTCTTGAGTTCTGAAGTGTGTTACCAGCACAGTGAAGCGAGTTAAGAGCATGTTAAGATCTGACGGCACCTGGAGAACTGAGATCATCTGATCTGATCTCAAGTGCTGGAGTTCACACAGAAGCATCATCCGAGAGCAGAAAGAGTCTCTCTCTAGTGGTCTAACACAGCTCGTTTTTCTCTTTCTCTCCAGATCATGTGAGGATCGCAGTGATGCAGCGCGGCGCTGAAAGATGCCCACGCTCATCCCTCATCCTGCGATTCCTCCGTCTCTCCTCATGCACCCCATCTGGGCCTGAATATCGATTAAGTGTAAAGAGAGATTGAATCTCTCGGTCGGCGGTCGGGGCCCCTGAGGGCCTCCAGTACAAAGAGTCATGACTTTAACACTCTGACCGTTGTCCCTTCAGCTCTACTACACTAGTATACTCAGTTAAGTGCCCTAACTAACCTTGACTGTGGTTGGTTAGTGTTCTTACTGTGACATAAATACATTTCAAAAAAAGATTTGACATCACTAACCTGGTAAACTTCAGCGAACCCACTGATCTTTTCACGCAGGATGGAATATAACACCCTAGCAACTCCATGTTCAGCCTCCAACTTTACCTGCCAAACACTAAAGAAATGATTTATAATGCCTGGCTGTTTGTGTGTGTGTGTGTGTGTGTGTGTGTGTGTGTGCAGGTTTAGACGACTTCATCAGGAGGAAGGTCTCTGTAAAAAAGTGCTTACTGCCTTGATTTATGAGATGATATTTTTCAGCCTCCTCTTATTCTGATGACTGGACAGTGTAAAAGCAAATGCTCTGAAGCGCACAGATAGTCAAGGTAAGAACCGCACTGAATACTCACACATCCAGACCCTGAAGTGCCATGATGGACACTCATATTAACACACACACACGTTAAGTTCTTAAATTCTTTGAAATTCTAAAACTGAATCTGGCCACACTTCATTAAAAATCTTTAGATAAATAAATAAATTTGAAAAAGCTCTATTCACTTCAGTTGACTCAGGCCACATTCACATTGATAAAACAAAAATATTGATAATATAATAATAATTTTTAGTCAGGTCAAGCTCTTTTCACAATACACATGGTTTTAAAGCAGCTTTAAGTGAAAAAGTGAAAGTGAAAGTGAAGTGACATTCAGCCAAGTATGGTGACCCATACTCAGAATTTGTGCTCTGCATTTAACCCATCCGAAATGCACACACACAGAGCAGTGAACACACACACACTGTGAGCACACACCCGGAGCAGTGGGCAGCCATTTATGCTGCGGCGCCCGGGGAGCAGTTGGGGGTTCGATGCCTTGCTCAAGGGCACCTAAGTCGTGGTATTGAAGGTGGAGAGAGAGCTGTACATGCACTATCCCCACCCACAATTCCGTCCGGCCCGAGGCTAGAACTCACAACCCTTCGATTTGGAGTCCTACCCTCTAACCATTAGGCCACGACTTCCCTAAACAAATTGCTGTCTAATATAACACCCAGATTTCTGACTGTAGAGGAAGTAACAGTACATCCGTCTAGTTGCAGATTGTAATCTACAAGATTCTGTGTAGTGTTTTTTGGTCCAATAATTAATATCTCTGTCTTATCCGAATTTAATAGGAGAACATTATTGGTCATCCAATCTTTTACATTTTTAACACACTCTGTTAGCTTAGATAATTGAGAAGTTTCATCTGGTCTCATTGAGATATATAGCTGAGTATCATCAGCATAACAGTGGAAGCTAATTCCGTATTTTCTAATAATATTACCAAGGGGGCAACATGTATATTGAAAATAGAAGGGGACCTAGAACAGATCCTTGATGCACTCCATATTTTACTGGTGATAAATGAGATGACTCCCCATTTAAATAAACAAAATGGTAGCGATTGGACAGGTAGGATCTAAACCATCTTAGAGCCTGCCCTTGAATACCTGTATAGTTTTGTAATCGATCTATGAGTATGTCATGATCTATGGTGTCGAACGCAGAACAGAGATTTAAACTTTTTACCTTTTGGCAAAAATGGCCATTTTCAATCCAAACTTAATTTAAAAAAGCAAACATTATACACATTAACATCATGGTTTTCTTTAAAGACAAAAGAAAACCATCTAAGCTAACAGAGTGTGTTAAAAATGTAAAAGATTGGATGACCAATAATGTTCTCCTATTAAATTCGGATAAGACAGAGATATTAATTATTGGACCAAAAAACACTACACAGAATCTTGTAGATTACAATCTGCAACTAGACGGATGTACTGTTACTTCCTCTACAGTCAGAAATCTGGGTGTTATATTAGACAGCAGTTTGTCTTTTGAAAATCATATTTCCAATGTTACAAAAACTGCATTCTTCCATCTTAGAAACATTGCCAAGCTACGAAACATGTTATCTGTTTCTGATGCAGAAAAGCTAGTTCATGTATTCATGACCTCTAGACTGGACTATTGTAATGCACTTCTAGGTGGTTGTCCTGCTTCTTCAATAAACAAGCTACAGGTAGTCCAAAATACAGCAGATAGAGTCCTTACCAGGTCAAGAAAATATGATCATATTACCCCAATTTTACAGTCTCTGCACTGGCTACCTATTAAGTTCCGTATCAGTTACAAATTATCATTACTTACCTATAAGGCCCTAAATGGTTTAGCTCCTGCGTACCTAACTAGCCTTCTACCACGCTACAACCCATCACGCTCCCTAAGGTCACAAAACTCTGGACTTTGGTAGTTCCTAGGATAGCAAAGTCCACTAAAGGAGGTAGAGCTTTTTTTTTCATTTGGCTCCCAAACTCTGGAATAGTAAAATAAGGTTTACACAAGCGTCAGTCTGGATCCAGCCCTTACAAAGACCTGAGATGTTCAGAGAGATGAAGAGAAAAAGATCTCAGCATCTGGAACTGAATCCCGGAGGTTTGACCTTAAATACATATATATTTATATTTCTGTGACCTTAAATACAGACAGACACAAGACGCCTCACAACACGGACACAAAGTAAAGATCAGCTCAGTTTGGTGGATGTTGAGAGTGTGTTGACGTCTTAAGGTGTGTGTGAGACTCTCTCTCTCTCTCACACACACACACACACACACACACTCACACTCATTGTAATTCATGAATTCTATTAGTACAGCCCTGCAGTGAGCCTGTGCTTAGAGAATAAATAATGCTAATGATGATGATCGCTCACGCTGTCACACACACTCTCACTGGCGTCTCTAGGGGGCACGGGCCCCCAACATGCACAGGTGTGTGTGTGTGTGTGTGTGTGTGTGTGTGTTTGGGAGTCTGACACTCTAATTGCTCTCAACCCTGAAGCTTCCTCTCCAGCCCTCCATCCCTAAAGGCCATCTGAGCCCGTCTGTGTGTGTGTGTGTGTGTGTGTGTGTGTGTGCAGAGCTTCTCAAGTGCTTGTCTTCCTCTCAGTCGACTGTGCACTTGATTACTCTGTTTAATTATAGTGCTTTAATATCTTAAATAATCCTGGAGCATCACAGAGTGTGTTTGTCACTCACACACACTCATCTGCGGTCAGTGTCTTCACATTCAACAACAGCTTCTGCTTTCGCTAGAGAGGACATGAAATAACACAATATTACTAATTATTTACTGAACAAATGATTCTTAAAAGTAACATGAAAAACCATCAGGTCTGACTGAGCAAATGACCTTTGACATCAAGAACAAAAGATGGAGAAGGTTCAGTGTGAGAAACAGCTGTGACTGAACCCTCAGACGTACACATCCCTGTCCCATCTCACACCTGAAAGTGAGTTTTCCTTGTATCTGCAGCTTTTAAGGTTAGATAAGACTCAGATGTGTACTTCTGAGGGTCTGCTGCAGTCACAAGCTGCTGTGCCCCTAACACGAGTTTCTGCATGTTTCTGAAAGAATTGATAGTTGCAAAAATGACTCTCGGGACTAAGCTTTTTTTTTTTGCTAGTGGTATTTAGTATTGATTTTTCACAAACATCACACACACACACACACACTACTTTGGGATCGATATATATATATTTTTTTTATTCAGCAAAGACACATTGAATTGATCAAAAGAACATTAAAGCGACAAAGTAAAGCAATTATTAATATTCCTGTTTCTATTTGAAATAAATGCTTTATTTAATTTTTTATTTTTTTTATTTTATGTGTATCTATAAATTCTGAAAAATAAAATGTATCAGTTTCCACAAAAGTATCAACTGTTTCCAACATTGATAATGATACGAAATGTTTCTTGAGCAGTAAATCATCATATTTTCATGATTTCAGAAGATCTCGTGATGCTGAAGACTGGAGGAATGATGGTGAAAATACAGAGAAATAAATTACACTTTAAAAATTATTCACATCGAAAACAGCTGTTTTAAATTATAATAATATTTCACTATTTTAACAGTATTTTTGATCAAATAAATACAGCTCTGGTGAGCAGAAGAGACTACTTTCAAAAACATTAAAATCTTCAACAATATTCATCAAAATAACAATGCGAGTGAAGTAGGCCTGCTTTGAAAGAGACTCGGAGAGAGAGGTGAGTGTTGGAGAACAGAGGGAAGCTTCTCTTTGTCTCAGGACGAGTGTGTGACAGCGTGTCATCATCAGATTGTTCTGAGACTTCAGGTGAGACACATCCCTGACAGACGGACCAGACACCCAACAACAACTACCACTACGACCCTGAGCGGCTCCTGTCAGCTAATCAAATTCTGTTTCATTACCTCACTACATAAAAACCACGCAAATATCGTTAACTTACCCGTGCCGCGAAACCATTGAGAATCTATGAATAATGAAGATTAATAAGCACACAAATCATATTAGATAATTGAATTCAGAGCTGGTGAAAAATGAGACGGAATGAGAATAGTTATTCTTCCAGGATTTCCCAAAGAGCCTTGTCAGGGATTCAATATTATGGCTCATAGATTAAACCATTACAGACAGGCTTCACCAACAGACACAGACCGATGGAGGGATTGAAACAAAGAGCAGAATGGAAGGAAAAAGACAGAAATTTGTTCAAAGAGCAGTGATAAGGCGACGGCCTCGAAGACATGGACGCTCTCTCATTTCAGTTATAATGTATCTGCACGTCTTTGAGAAGCGAAAGCCAGGAAAGAAAGAAAGAAAGAAAGTAGTGACCGTAATGGCGCAAATGAGAGACTGAAACAATGTGTCCAATCAATATCAGCTCGTTCGGGCACGCGGCCACCGAAACAACCTCTTAATCCATTATTTTTTAACCACATTTGCAGCATTTCTCAAAGTCTGAAGGTGGAGATGGATGAGTCGACTTGGGAAGTGTAATGTGATTTGGAGCATCAAAGGACGGATGAGCTCTGAATGCAATCAGGTGGCTGATTGCTATAAAAATCTTACCCATCATGCACTGGGGTAAATTTGTGTTACACAAATAAGACGAAATACAGGGCTTTGAGTCAATAAATACATAGCCAGAGGATAGGAGAAGGCTTTTAACCCATTAGAAGCACATTTTGTGCAAACTATTTTAAGTTAGACCTGCAGTTTGTTATTCGTGTGCCTTTAGCATCAGCAAACGCAAGTGCAAAAACAACTGTTTTCAAACAGGTTTCCTATCAGTCATAAAAAACATTCTGACCATGATTTTCAATTATTGTGGACTTAAAATTGGTTTTAATCAGTGTTGGGAAGAGTTACTTTTAAAAGTTATGCATTACAATACTGCATTACTCCATAAAAAGTAACAAATTTCATTACCTTTTATGGAAAGTAATACATTACATTACTTTTGCATTACTTTTTGTCACCTGGGCTGGACTCACTTATCTGTTTTTTAATAATAAACAAAACAAAAGTTATATTTTTGGCAACTGTAAGGGCCCTTTCACACCAAAAGTGAAACGAATAAGCCTCAGGCAGAACCTCTTTTTTCTGCAATCACATTTATGCATTCAGCCAGCACTTTTATCCAAAGCAAGTTTTTTTTTTTTTTACCAGTGGGAATTGAACCCATCACCTTATGCACGTCTAACACAATGTAATACCACCGAGCCATCAATACGTGAGAAAACAAAGTAACTGGCCTTATTTGAAAAAGTGACTCAGACATTTCCTTGTAAATCTAAAAGTATGCGTTACTTTACCAGTTACTTGAATTTTTTTTTTATCTGATTACATATCTTGTGTTACATGTAATGCATTACTCCTATCCTTCATAATATCTTTCTATGAAATCAAGCTCGTAGATAAAGCATAATGATGGTTTTGACCACAAATCCTCATGATGTTCATCTGTAACGCTGGACACTTGCAGTGAATCAGAGCAGATACAGGAGGAGATTCACTGAGATCTGCAACACACACACACACACACACACACACGCACACACACACACAAACACACACACACACACTAAAATCTCTGCACTGCATGATGGGAGGTGTTACTGTCAGAATCCAAACAAAAGATAGTGTTAAAGTATTGATGCTGAGAGAGAGAGAGAGAGAGAGAGAGAGAGAGAGAGGGAGCAGAGGTCAGACTGGAGAAACGAGGGACATTACTGACCTCTGCTGGCAGACGAGTGCATCACTGCTGCTCTACTGGACACAAACATTGGAGATATAAGAAAAATAATTCTGACAAATATTGTTGAAATAAAGCTTCAGTTTGGAAGGAAAACATTTATCCATCATCTATCTATCTATTTATCCATCTATCCAACTACAGTAAGATGGAAACAGGAATCACAGCAAAAGAGCTCAAGTTTTCCTCTTCTTAAACAAAGTATATGTTTTCAGTGTCGATTCATCGTTGATCATGAGGGCATTTCCACTCATGAACTCTTTATTAAAGAATTTCTTGGTGATAATAAAAGGGAAAAAGACTGCTGGGCTCTAATCAGCTCTAGAACTGGTCAGAGCTGAATGTTTCTGATCTCTGAAGTATTTTGTGTTCAGGTCCGTCTGTCTCTGTTTGAGCTCCACCAGGCGTCTGAGGCTGACAGAGGTCAGAGGTCAACTGAGACACGGCCGATCTGATGTCACACCGCCGCTATCCTCTGCGCGTGACGTCTGCCATCAACAGGAAGTGACCCGTATCTGACGGGGGCTGCTGTTGGCCGATCATGAGAGCGCTGAAGCTTAGCGGGTACCTGAGCCATCCTCACCGCCGCTGACAGCTGCGCGCCGCCACACATACTGATACAGACACGACTGAGACAGAAGACAGAGACAGACAGAGACCACACGTCTGCAACCGGGTCTCACATCATCAAATATATGCTGCTATAAACTCCAAAACTCAGATACTATTTCTATATTTCAGATTTTTCTCCCGTGTCGAAGCAAACATACACTCAGATCTCCTGAAAGATTTCAGCGGGGAAGAAGCTGAGTTTATGTCTGCCGCTTACTTTCAGATATCCGCTGACCTCTCGTCACCATAATAATGTGACATTCAGCCAAGTATGGTGACCCATACTCAGAATTCATGCTCTGCATTTAACCCATCCGAAGTGCACACACACAGAGCAGTGAACACACACACACACACACACACTGTGAGCACACACCCGGAGCAGTGTTCATCATTTATGCTGCGGCGCCCGGGGAGCAGTTGGGGGTTCGGTGCCTTGCTCAAGGACACCTCAGTCGTGGTATTGCCAGCCAGAGACTCAAACCCACAACCTTAGGGTTAGGAGTCAAACTCTTTAACCACTAGGCCACAACTTCCCAGCATCTGTGCAAACAGATGAAACAGAATGAATATTCACATCCTGTGCTTGTGCAAACACACTCGCTCTGCACATCAGTGATACGTGAACATCTCTGAATAATCTAATAGTTGAATGAATAATGTAACCAGTGTGGTTATTGTTAACAAAAAATATAAAAATAAAAAAGGGTTACACTTTAATTCAAGGTGTTTTTGTTACAGTGTATTATATATATAATATATATATATTAAAGTATTGAGAAAAATAAATTGCCAATATTGGTTTAGGTCAGTTGCATGTAACTAACTGTAATAAAACAAGCTGAGGTTGGAGTACTAAAAAATGATAAATAAAAAAAGCTAAATAGAAATATAATTTAAAATAAAAACGAAATGACAAAAATTGTAAATGACAAAAGGAAATAACAATATTACTACACTTAAAATAAAATAAAATTATTATTGAAAATATACAAATTAAAAGTTAATTCAAAATATTAATAAATACAATAATATTGTAAATTATAACTCATACAAAAATCACAAGGAATGTATGTGAAATGTATTCAAATTATTAGAGTATTATTTATTATACATACATATATATATATATATAGTTGACATTGATATATTATATATACATATGTCATTTCAATCTTCACCAAAAGAAAATTAGCACTTACATTTGCATTCATACTTTAAAACAGTGAAAAATAAGATGGAAAAACATTTAAAATTGGATGAAAATTTGTGATGGCTATAATAATCAGACAGTAACAGAATATTTCCAAACTTCCACTTCCACCACAGAGAATAAATGCTGGATATTTTAAGACAAGGGCGCCACCTTCAGGAAGGAATATAAAACTACACACACATAATCTCTCTCTTTCTCTCTCTCTCTCTCTCTCTCTCTCTCTCTCTCACACACACACACACACACATTATATATATTTTCCGAAAATAGACATAGTTGTGCTTTATGTCTTGTAAGGAATTTCAATCTTATTTAATTTTTCATATTTCATTCTGAAGTAAAAGCATTAGCTCTCCATAAAAGAATAAAACCAGGACCGGAGGAAATGATCAGTTAGTTATTGAGCATCTTTTTCTACTGTTCATTCATATAACAGAATCTGTGTATAAACTCATTTCAGCATGAATTAGAGGATTTTATAGCACAGCAGTGATACTAGCTGAATTTAGAGGGTACTATTAGAGGGTACTATGCTGTGGGTTACCATAGTAACAGTGTGTGTACTGTTCCCAGGGTTGCCATAGTAACAGTGTGTGCCAGTGTGAGTGGGTGTGGCCCAATGCTTCATCAAGGTCTGAGCTGGAACAATGGAAGGAAACAGCCGGGCTGTTAATCACACACACACACACACACACACACACAACTACAGTGCACAGTTTTTAGTCAAAGACGCTGAAGTGGAAAAGAAAACAAAAACAGGAAGTCAGGCTGCATTTTATTACAGTATAAACGAATAGCATGAGACTAAAGTGTGGATGGATGGATGATACTGAACTGAAACAGATATGAGTGAAAATATTCAGATGGAAATGGTGTTATTAAAGATACAGTCACACATGTTGTGCTGTGAGTGTGTGAATTACAAAGCAGCTTAACAGAGAAGTGACCTGTAACATTATTATTATTTAGCTAACATCAGTCAACCTAAGACATTCATTTTTAACAACAAAATTATTTTTAATAGGAAACATCATTTTTAAGGTAATAATTTCAGGTTTTACAGTGTGCACACTTATAATAATACTGACTGTTGTAGTTTACATAAAATAAAAAAATAACAATGTAATATTTATATTTATTTTTTTATTTATTTTATGTCAGTAAAATGTTTTCTTGATGATCTTGCAGAGGTCACGGTCAAGCCACCTGGCGCGTGACATACACACACACACACACACACACACAGGCGCACGCGCTCGCCGTGACGTCACGCGATGACGAGCCCCCGGCACCATCTGTGTCTGTCAGACAATAGCGGCTCCTGCTTTGTGTCTCTGCAGCATCAGAGCGACAGCGCACGCGAGGAGAGCTCGACTCACAGGTCAGATCCGAACCTCATCTACATCTGATTCACACAGTGCATGCAAGCTAATTAAATCATTCATTTGCACTAGGGATCAGTCACTATTTCTGCCACATAAATGTCATATATTTGGTATCCCGGACAGGAGACTTGTTGCAATCAATATAACATTGTCTTTGTCCAGTTGGAGACAATAAATCCGCAAATCTGCGCGATGCACGCGCGTCTGACTGCTGCAGCTGTGCTGCTCACGAGCCCCTCTTTCATCCCTCGCGAGATTTCATGCTATTGTTTCTTCTAAAACTCATTTGAAGAGGCAGAAACAGATACAAATGTATCACTGTGTGTCTGGTCGAATCTGACATATGCAGGGAAGTCTCTGTTTGCTTTCCTCTTACTCTCACTGATTTCTAAAGTCTCATCATTTGCTCAGTTTTGGAGATAACTTATATTGAGATGGTCAGTCTGTGGACGGTCTGTCTGACCCTTCGGCCCGCTGACAGAGGCTAGCAGAAGCTCATGTGGGCAGGAGACACTCGATCACAAGCTGTCTTCATCAGAACATGCAAATGATGAGAACAGATTCTCTCAGAGCTGCTCTCCACGCTCATGAAGAAGCACCAGAGAACGAACAGATCACCATACACAAATACTGAGTAAGAGGTACGCAGGGCTTGTGATATCTCAGATGTCAGGTGTGTTTGAGAAAGTCTGTCCTGTCCCGTGAGAGTCCAGATGTCATGTGGTCATGATGAGTGTCAGTCTGTCACGTCTGGATCATTTGAAGGGCCTGATGATAAAAGGTAAAACACTCAACCTTTGCTGAGCTGCAGAGGAACTAGTTCTGAACAGCACACAGACTCACTGCATTAGTTTGATGATACTGCAGTGAAACATTGATGAATGAAGCACTGACAGACCAGGAATATCAGATAGTGTATATCTGTTTCTAGAATACTGTGTTTGTTCTCTGAATGCAAGTTTTTATATTATGATCGACCTACAGGATTACCATCATTCAAAAACATCTGCACATCTTTGTGATGAGTGTCATGCTCAACACATTTGAGTGTGTGTGTGTGTGTGTGTGTGTGTGTGTCTTGTGTGGTACATGCCAAAACTTATATTTGGAAACTATTTGCAGCACAGAAAAAGGAAAATAAAAATGAAAGTACTAAAGAGAAGAATTGTTCAGTAAGTGTTTATATACACTTCCATTAAAATGCTTTTGGAATGAGTCACCAAGCCTGCATTTATTTGATTAAAAATACAGTAAAAATAGATTTAAAAAAAAAATTAAATATTATTATAATTTCAAATAGATGTTTTTTTCTGTGAATCTGTGTTGAAGTGTAATTTATTTCTCAGTATTTTCAGCATCATTCCTCAGTCTTCATCAGATCAGTCACATGATCTTCAGAAATCATTCTGCTCAAGAAACATTTCTGATTATTATCCATGTGTTAGAAACATTCATATTTTTGTGGAAACTGATTTTTCAGGATTGGAAAGTTCAAAAGAACAGCATTATTTTAAACAGAATTATTTTTCTGACATAAGAAATGTCTTCACTGTCACATTTGATCCATTTAGTGCATCCTTGCAGAGAAAAACAAAAAACTAATAACAATGTAAGGACCCCAAACTTCTGAGCAGTAGTGTTTGATTCTCTTATGCTGCGCTCTTCACTCTCGTCAGAATGATTGTGTTTCTCAGATGAGAAACACAAGATTTTGACTGTTTTCGGACTGTTATATAAGAGAGAAGAAACCTTTCTTCTGATTAGTTGACGTAGATGTGTGTCACAAGTCTAATAATCCCCACAAACTATTCCTTCAAACAAAGAGCTCCGTTTTCCTGAAGGTTGTGCAATCCAAGCGTCTGGGTTTGAGCTGGATCATCCACGGCTGATTTCTGAGGTTTTGTGTTTAGTTTGATTCTGAAAGTAGCTATTTTGACTTCCTAAACCAGGAGGTCTGCTCGAGCGCTGGTATAATGGTTTATCTTGAGGGTTATCAATGTTTGAGAAGTCGAGCTAGTTAAAAAGCGAGTTCCTCCTCTGTTGTGGCCCTCGTCCGTCGGCTCTTCCTGGAGCAGGATGCTCGGCTGCGCTGATGTTCCTGTGCGCAGCGTTCTGGCTCTCATGTGTTTAAGAGCCGAGGAGCTCACAGGCGCTCGACGCCGCTCCAAGATCCAGAGCAGGATGCCGTGGGGGAAAAACACGGGTCGGTCGCGGCGGCTGGGAAGAACGGCTGGACTCAATCCTCTCAGGTACAGTCCCTGGATGAAGCACAAAATCTTGACTTTTCAGAACGTTTGACCAATTCAAGATTTATTTATTTATTTTTTTACATTTATCTAGTCAACTTAAAAACACATCTGCAAGTAACTTTCTCTTTATTAAGCATCTGTAAAGAAAGTTCTGTTCCAAGTGCGACACTTGGGTGTACACTGTGACCAGTGAGACTTGAGATGTGTTTTAAAGAAGTGTCTTCTGCTCATCAAGGCTGCATTTATTTGACTAAAAATACAGAAAAAAAACAGTAATCTTGCAAAATGTTATTAGAATATAAAATAATGGTTTATATTTTATTATCCTTTAAAATCTAATTTATTTCTGTGATGCTCCGCTGTATTTCCAGCATCATTACTCCAGTGTAAAGTGTCACATGATCTTCAGAAATCATTCTGATATGATGATTTATTATTAGAAATATCAATGTTGTGCTGTGATACATCTGGGGCTTGTTTGTTGAATAAAAAGTTAAAAAGAACAACATTTATTCAAAATATAAACCTTTTCTAAAAATATAAATCTTGGCTATCACTTCTTAATTTAACAAATCCTTTCTGTATAAAAGTTTTAATTTCTTTCAAAAAAAGAAAGAATAAAAATGTACTGACCCCAAACAATCCTGAAAAAAAGTATCATGGGTTCCAAAAATTATGAAACCGCAAAACCATAATAAATCATCATATTATTCTGATTTCTGAAGATCATGTGACACTGAAGACTGAAGGAATGATGCTGGAAATACAGCGGAGCATCACAGAAATACATTAGATTTTGAAGTATATGAAAATATAAAAACATTATTTTACATAATAATATTTCACAATATAATTTTTAGCAAATAAATGCAGCGTTGATGAGCAGAAGACTCCTGTAAATGATTCTAATCTCAATCTTTCGACCGTTAGCGTACGTGTAAGAAATCCACTTGTTATGTATCTTTACAGAAAAGATGCATGAAATATGAAGGCAAATATTGACTCAAATACATAATTTATATTCAGAAATAATGTAAAATAATAAAAATACTAAATATAAACAACTCAAAAGTTCATGGCAATTTAAATTCAAAATGACTAAAAGTATAAAAGCAGTGGTCTATTATTAACAGTAAATGCTTTGTAAAAATGCAATTATTTTTTTCTCCTAATTTGTATCATTGGTGTATTGACAACATGTCTAATTGTAATATTTGCCAATATTTTTATTCAAAACGTGATTCCTTGATTCAAAATAAATCAATAAAATCATGGCAAAACATTTCATTCAGCTGAATCGGTAAACTCTGAACAAGCCCTAACTGAACTGGTTCTTTTCTAGTTTCTAGCGACTAGTTCAGATGCTGAGTTTTGTTGCTGTGACTATAAATGATCTCATTCAGCTTCCTGTTCGCATTCTTTAAGTGCACTTTTGACAGATTTAAGGAGCGATGACAGACTTGTGTCCACCTCGCTTTTCATTAAAGACGCAAGAATGTCTGCGAAAATATGAAGAAGGTGCAAACGATGAGATCTGGGTTTGAATACATCCCTAAATACAAGAGAGGAGAGCAGATGTGTTTCTGTGTGCTTTCGGTCCTCAGCATCATTCAGGATTTCAGCTTGACATTTACATTCATGCATTTCCAGACACTTTCATCCGAAGCAACTCGCATTGCATTCAAAGTCTTGCTCTCCCTGGGACTCGAACCCATGACCCTGGTGTTGCTCAATCTACTGTTTGTGTTCATGCATAACAGAAAGGGTTTGTTTTTGGCACCATACAGTTTTGTGCCACTCCTGTGGTGGCTAATCATTTTTAAAAATGGTAAATATTGCATGCAGTAAGTGTTGCATTGCAATAGTAAATATTGCATCTCAATTTATATCAGCTCTTGAATACTGCATGAATTGCAGTTATAAAAGAATTATGAAAACAGTTTTAGTGAATCAGAGAGTTCAGTACGTCACTCACCTGCAGAAACAGCCACAGAGGTTTTCATTCAGGAATTTCTACACATCCTGCAAGTTCTGTTAGTGATGAAGTGATGCTGGTTTTTCCCCCAGGTGCACACACACACACACACACACACACACACACACACACACACGTGTACCCTCACATACAAGTACTGCATCAGAGCAGTGTGCAACAGATGAGAAGTGACAGATAAGGAGCATCTTCTGTTTGATGGACATTTTTTTGGAGAGAGTTAGAGATGTTTCAGCACTGATTTAATCCCTCACTGATGTCCACTCGTTAGCACGTCAATCAAATGAACAGCTGTCCCTCCAGACTGATGCTTCTTTGTCCCCATCGTCCCCTTCTTCCTCTTCCTGTGTGTTTCAGGGACCGCAGCCTCACCGCGATGAATGTTGAGTCCTGGGCGGACCCTCGGGACCCGCAGCAGCCCGACAGCTTGTGTCTGGAGTCCTTCTGGAGCGAAGTGGAGACCATCCGGAGCGACTCGGAGCCGGACAGCAGCAGACGAGATTCCCGACAGCCCGAAGGTGAGGCCGAGACGCACACACCGTCAGATGATGCAGAGACACGCGCCGATGGACTGAGCAGAGTGTGTGTGTGTGTGTGTGTGTGTGTGTGTGTCAGACGGCGAGCAGGAGGAGCTCTGGCTGCAGGATGCTGGTTTGTCTCCTCTGGTAACAGGTGAAGAAGAGGACGTGGATAAAGCCGTTCTGATGTCGACTCTCACGAAGACTCAAGCAGCGGCGGTTCAGAGACGCATCGACTCGTACACCTGCTCGCTGCGCAAGAGGAACAAAACACCAGCGCCACACGTCAGAGACCTCTTCGCTTCCCCCATTGCTCAGGTAACAGCACACCTGTATGTGTGTGTGTGTGTGTGTGTGTGTGTGTGTGTGTGTGTGTGTGTGTGTGTGTGTGTGTGTGAGTGTTCATAATGATTTTGGATCCACTATCAAAGTAAGAGGCCAGTCACACTGAATGCATTTCTCCACTATTGCACTACTTTTCCGTTGTATAAGGAATCTGATTTTCTTGCTGCATCTTCTTCTTCATCGTACTATGAGAACATCTCGACATCAGCAAACATTTACACATCAGTAGAATGACGTTTTAGGGGCCATTTATGCATAACGCATTTTTGTGTTGCATTACATTACATGCACTTGATGGAAATCTTGGAGCACTGTGCTCGTGTCTTGTGTTTTTCACAGCGTCTCGCATGTTATACGTCATTCTAAAAACACTGAGCTCAAGACAGACGCTCTTCAGCTGTTAAAAACGTGTCTTTTGTTCATTTTCATTCCACTGAACCTGCATCCAAATCAGCAATTTTAATAGATAATAAAACTATGATTTGACCTCTTTTGATAAAGAAATGCACAGCTGAGATGTGTCAGATTTTCTGATCAGCTGAAATAATTGTACTGGTTGTATAGTGACAGAAGGACAGTAAGTGTGTAGAGGAACCGTCAGTCGCTTCACAGCACACAACACACACTCACATCATGCCAGATCATATCAGCGCATCTGAATAAAGCCTTGAGTCCTGTTCATCACACACACACCGATAACACCTAGATAACAAGATAACATCTTGTGTGTGTGAGTGTGTGTGTGTGTGTGTGTGTGTGTGTGTGTGTGTGTGTGTGTGTGTGAGCCTAACTAATTGTTTTCTATTCAGTCAGCAGTTGAGACGCACAACAGCGAACCTGACACACACAGAAACATGGAGAGTGTGACAAAGAAACAACGATCAGGTACACACACACAATGCCTCTTTACTCTTTAAGATGATCTAATAACATAATAAGAACCCTGATAGCCAATCTCAACACTGTAGCGGTTGTGTAGAGACACTTAGATTGGGGAGACTAAAATGTGTAGCGTTGGGAATTCTCCGTGATCAGGATTGGGAACCAATGCTCTACAGCGTCGTGATCCTAACGGTTCATTACTCTCTTCATTATTCTGTGATATTTTCAGCTGCAGATCTTCACCTGTCACTTCTATTAATATAAGAGTGAATTTGTGTTTAATAATATTCAGGTGTTTCAGATTCAGAGAGATGAGCAGTGATTATACATGAACTCTTTGAACACAAGATGCAATTTCCTGCCTTTTCACATGGAAATCATATTCAAATGGATCAGATACTGAACGCTTCCCGCTGTCGATGGAAACAGTAGTTAACAGCGTGTGTGTGTGTGTGTGTGTGTGTGTAGCTGTCAGCAGTCAGGAGACTCAAGGGCTGCAAATGGATGAGATCTTTATCACAGACGTGGCGTATTGTGAACAAGCAGCCATCTTACTGAAACAAGCCAAACTACCACAGAACAACAGCAGCCAGTGCAGGAGAGACGACGGAGCTCTGCCGGTGAGACGCACTGTTACACACCATAGCAACACACAAAACACCATAGCAACCGCATAATAACACTCACTTTCCACCTGTCTAAAGTTACACACTATAGCAACACACTACACACCATAGCAACCACACAACACGCACTGTCCGCCTGTCTACAGTTACACACCATAGCAACACACTCAAAACACTTTAGTAACACACAAAACACCATAGCAACCGCACAACAACACGCACTGTCTGCCTGTCTACAGTTACACACCATAGCAACACTCAAAACACCTTAGCAACCGCATAACAACACACACTGCCCGTCTGTCTACAGTTACACACCAAAGCAACACACTAAACACCATAGCAACCGCATAACAACATGCAATGTCCGCCTGTCTACAGTTACACACCATAGCAACACACTCAAAACACCTTAGCAACCACATAACAACACTCACTGTCCCCTGTCTACAGTTACACACCATAGCAACACACTAAACACCATAGCAACCACATAACAACACGCAATGTCCGCCTGTCTACAGTTACACACCATAGCAACACACTCAAAACACCTTAGCAACACACAAAACACCATAGCAACCACATAACAACACGCACTGTCCCCTGTCTACAGTTACACACCATAGCAATACACTAAAAACACCTTAGCAACACACTAATCACCATAGCAACTGCATAACAACACTCACTGCCCCCTGTTTACAGTTACACACCATAACAGCACACTGTGAAATGCTCAAAACACCATAGCAACCACATAGAATTACACTAAAAACCATCCAGAACACCATTGCACACTAAGAACATGTACTGCAACATTAAACCAAGCTCAGAACACCATAGCAGCTGCATAGCAACACACTAAGATGAACCACTCAAAATACCATAGAAAGTGCATAGCAACACACTGGAAAATGTATAAGAACACCATAGCAACTGCATAACAACACTCACTGTCTGCCTGTCTACTGTTATAGACCATAGCAACACACAAAAACAAACACCATAGCAACCACAAAGCTCCACATTAGAACCACATTACACCATAGAAAGCGCATAGCAATACACCTAACACCGACCAGAAAACCATAGCAACCACATAGCAACACAGTAAGTAGAACACCATGGAAACTGCATAGCAACACACAGAAAATTGCTCAAAACACCATAGCAACCACACAGCAACACTCACTGTGTCCTTGTGTGTCTCTGCAGGCTAATGATCATAATCTCAGTATTACTAAATAATAATAATTGTAATAAAAATGATAATGAAATCAGAGCAGTGAACAGAGAGGTGTGTGTCAGTCGTCTCTCTCTCTCCGTCTGTAGCGGGTCATCTGTCCACAGTGCCGGCTGGGAGTGACGCGGGTGCTGGATCTTTCCCAGCAGGACATGAAGAAGGTTCGTCAGCTGGCTCTGATTGACATGACGGCGCTCTGCGACCTGCTGGGGCTCGAGGTCAAACGACACAAAACCAGCAAACGGAAAATCCCTGGTGAGTTTCCTGTCACATGACCACACTCTTTCGGACCTGTGTGACCAATAATCTGAATCCTGCCGAATGTCTTCCTGTTTGCCAGAGAGCTGTTTGTTCGGCGTTCCTCTCGCCTCATTGGTGGAGAGCGATCAGAAGATCAAACCCAGCACTCAGATCCCACT
The DNA here is from genome assembly GCF_003368295.1 of Carassius auratus. Lineage (NCBI taxonomy): Eukaryota > Metazoa > Chordata > Actinopteri > Cypriniformes > Cyprinidae > Carassius > Carassius auratus. The sequence continues at coordinate 64,594 of NC_039273.1, forward strand.
CTTGCTCCAAACAGTACGTCCCGCACCACATTCTCTCCTTTTTCGATATTCTGTCATCGTTCAGAGGAAGGAAGGATTGACCGCTGCTTCCATTTCATCAAATTAAACTCTTGGCTGTCTTCATCTCTCCGTCTCAGCTTCTCTCGTTCCTGGAGAAGAAGGGTCTCGATTCTGAAGGGATTCTGCGGGTGCCAGGGTCTCAATCCAGAATCAAAGTAACAGAACATTATTATCATATAAGCATGAAGTACATCTGACATCATTACAGCTGGACATGACTTGTATAACCAGAGTATTTTTATGCATCACGCTGTGTGAGTGTGTTTGGGCTCACAGTCGCTGTGTGTTTGTCGCAGGTGCTGCAGCAGAAGCTGGAGAACTCGTTTTACAGCGGTTCGTTCAGCTGGGATGAGGTCAGTCCCAATGACGCCGCCGCTCTGCTCAAGAAGTTCATCCGTGAACTCCCCGCACCGCTGCTGACCGCCGAACACCTCAACAGCTTCAGCGCCGTCAGAGGTGTGTGAGACACAGCGGCAGGTCTCACTGAGGTCCTGTATGTCGTATAGTGTGCATCTACATCACAGTAGCTGGACCTCACCAAAAGAACAGACCAAAATACTCACTTGCTTATGGATAAACTGTCAAAGATTTGGTCACTGATCTTATGATCTGATATTGTCTTGGTCTAATAATATCATGTGTCATTGGTTTCTTATAGAGCGAAGTCTTTTGGAGGAAGAATCATGTTTAAATTGTTTTCTACAGATATTGCAGACCTGAAGCAGAAGCTACACATGTTGAATCTTCTTGTGCTGCTGCTGCCAGAACCCAACAGAAACACACTGAAGGTACAGGTGCACACACACACACACACACACACACACACACACATACTCACACATACATGCACGCACACACACACACTAACACTTACACATACATGCACGCACACACAGACACACACACACACATGCATACTCATACATATACACACACACATACATGCATGCACGCACACACACACGCACATGCATACTCACACATACACACACACACATATATATACTCACACATACACACACACATATACTCACACATACATGCACGCACACACACACAGACACACACACACATGCATACTCATACATATACATACACGCACACGCACACACACACACACACGCACATGCATACTCACACATACACATACACACACAGACACACACACATGTACTCACACATACATGCACACACACAAACACACACATGCGCGCGCACACACGCACAAACACACACACACATACTCACACATACACACACAGACACACACACATGTACTCACACATACATGCACACACACAAACACACACATGCGCGCACGCACACGCACAAACACACACACACATACTCACACATACACACACAGACACACACACATGTACTCAAACATACATGCACACACACAAACACACACATGCGCGCGCACACACGCACACATACACACACAGACACACACACATGTACTCACACATACATGCACACACACAAACACACACATGCGCGCACGCACAAACACACACACACACATTCCAACATGTCATAGATGTGACTCATCTGCAGTGTTACATAAGAGAAATTCATTAACACACTAAATGTTTATGTATGTCTGTGTGTGTGTGTGTGTGTGTTTCACTCAAGTGTAACACAGCTCACACACTCCGCTGTTATATAACCGTGTCTCTCTGTGTTGAAGTGCTGCTGTTGATGAATGTTAAAAGTCACATGAGACGCTCTTCACAACCCAGTTCACTTCAATCATTCTGTCATCATTTACTCACCCTCACGTCACTCACTTTCTTCTGTGGAATACAAAGAAAGTGGTGGTATTTTTACCAGCTTGTAGAATGTGTAAAGGAGTCAAAACAGTGGCAGGAATTCCTTCACTGCACACGTAAATATACCACACTGTAATGTGCAACAGAACCAGATATGCTTGAGCAAGCATTGAGTCTTTTTTTTTGGTGTTTAGATGTCTTTGCTTTCAGACACATTGGTCAAACCACACAAGGGTTCGTTTGGAAGCAGATTGTGTTTGCTTGTTTGGTTCGGACAGCGGCGTTCACACTTTAGCACCAGAGTCGGGTTTAATCATGTGTAAACACACAGTAAGAGCAAGGTGTGACTGTGTTTCTGCAGGCGCTGCTGGAGTTCCTCAGTAAGGTGGTGTTATGTGAGCGGTGTAACCGCATGAACCTGTGGGCCGTCTCCACCATCATGGCTCCAAACCTCTTCCTGCACAAAGCTGTTCCCAGTAAACTAGCGGTGGACGGTCCAGAGAAGGGTCAGGCGGAGCGGGCGGCAGACATCATGAGACTCCTCATCCGCTACCAGGACCTGCTGTGGACGGTAAAGATCTGGAGAAACCAGCATGATCACATCTTCCCAGAGTCTCAAGAGGGTTTGATCTGCTCTTCTGCAGGTTCCTAACTTCCTGTTGAGTCAGGTGAGGAAGCTGAACGAGAACAGCAGCCGTCGGTGCCAGTTCTACGACAAACGCATCAAACACCTGCTCAGGAAGATCCACACGGACAGCAGAGACAAACCTGACAAGAACTCCAGCGAGGTGAGAGAGAGGACGCTGTTGGGAGTGAAGGAGTGAATGCTAATGCAGATGAAGTTAGGAGGGAAAGAGTGACAGGTGAGAGGATGATCTCTGTACAGGCTTACAGGACCTGACAGAGCACACGCTCCCACTCCACTAGAGTTTATGTGCTCTGAAACATCTCTGATGAATCTAGATCTAGAATCATCATCTGGACGCTCATGCTCAACAGGAACATGAAGACATTTTGCATTAAGAATTTTTTTTTTTTAAAGAAAATGTTACAAACTTACATTGTAACATTC
>NC_039273.1:72500-115000 GCF_003368295.1 Carassius auratus
ATGAGTTTTCTCTGCTCTCTTCATCTGATGCTGTTTGGATGTCCAGGAGACAGACTCATGTTTTCAGTTTGTCTCTATCGCTGCGAGTCTCTTTCGGTGGATTTCTGTCGTCTCCTGTCCTTATTCCTGCCACCCAATTACTGTGACCATGGCAACTATCTTGGGAAGCGGCCCACAGACGCTTGCAGCATTAGTGTCTCTCTCTCTCTCTCTCTGTCTCTCTCTCTCTCTCTCTCTCTCTCTCTCTCTCTATCTCTCTGTCTCTCTCTCACTCTCTCTCTCTCGCACAGAAGTCATCCTCCGCTGAGGTCCAAAGCTAAATGGATAACCATGGCAACCAATTTGCAGTAATATCAATAATAGTGTGTATTAGAGGCCACTGAAATTATCTGTGTTTTGCCTTTTCATGCTGGAGCTGAACAATCCGCCGCCCGCTGACTCTCTCTCTCTCTCTCTCTCTCTCTCTCTCTCTCTCTCTCATAGGAGAGTGAGACAGCTGGAGTTAATGGTTTTCTGAATATTTTAAGATTTTTCCACAGTCACTGTTACGGCCTTAACCTTATGTGATTTGACTCAAAGTCTTAAGTTTTGTCTGTGTGTGTCTGTGTGCGTATCTCTCCGGTGTCTGTGTCTCTGTCTGTTTGAGTGTGTGTGTGTGTGTGTGTGTGTGTGTGTGCTTCTGTCTGTCTCTTTCTCTCTCTCTCTCTCTCTCTCTGTCTGTATGTGTGTGTGTGTGTCACACACTGATTCTGCTCTTCTGCTTGATTTAACATCACACTGAGCAGTTTATTTCAGCTGTGCTGCAGAATTCCACCAAAAGTCTCACTTCAGGGGGTGGAAACCTGAACCAGATACTGATTCTGATGTGCAACACACACACACACACGCACGGTCAGAAACACACACACACTCACTCACACACACACACACACACACACACAAAACACGTGTATAAACTTGTTAAATCATCTAAACCAACAACATGTATGTTAGACCCTATACCATCTAAGCTCCTAAAAGAGGTGCTTCCAGAAGTCATAGATCCTCTTCTGACTATTATTAACTCCTCATTGTCATTAGGATATGTCCCCAAAACCTTCAAACTGGCTGTTATTAAGCCTCTCATCAAAAAACACAACTTGACCCCAAAGAACTAGTTAATTATAGACCAATCTCGAATCTCCCTTTTCTGTCCACTTTTCTGTTTCACTAAAGGTGGTATCCTCACAATTATATTCCTTCTTAGAGAAAAATGGTATATGTGAGGATTTCCAGTCAGGATTTAGACCGTATCATAGTACTGAGACTGCTCTCCTTAGAGTTACAAATGATCTGCTCTTATCATCTGATCGTGGGTGTATCTCTCTATTAGTTTTATTGGATCTTAGTGCTGCGTTTGACACTATTGACCACAATGTTCTTTTAAATAGACTAGAATGCTTTGTTGGCATTAATGGAAGTGCATTAGCATTTAAATCTTACTTGTATGACCGCCATCAGTTCGTAGCAGTGAATGAAGATGTATCATATCGATCACAAGTGCAGTATGGAGTACCTCAAGGCTCAGTACTAGGGCCGCTACTCTTCACGCTTTATATGTTACCCTTGGGAGATATCATCAGGAAACATGGTGTTAGCTTTCACTGTTATGCTGATGATACGCAGCTCTATATTTCTTCTGCCCAGCGAAACACACCAATTTGTGTAATAATAATAATGTAATAATTTAGAACGCGGTCTAAGACGACAGCTAGTCCAAAATGCAGCAGCAAGAGTTCTTACTAGAACCAGGAAGTATGACCATATTAGCCCGGTCCTGTCCACACTGCACTGGCTCCCTATCAAACATCGTATAGATTTTAAAATATTGCTTATTACTTATAAAGCCCTGAATGGTTTAGCACCTCAGTATTTGAATGAGCTCCTTTTACATTATACTCCTCTACGTCCGCTACGTTCTCAAAACTCAGGCAATTTGATAATACCTAGAATATCAAAATCAACTGCGGGCGGCAGATCCTTTTCCTATTTGGCGCCTAAACTCTGGAATAACCTACCTAACATTGTTCGGGAGGCAGACACACTCTTGCAGTTTAAATCTAGATTAAAGACCCATCTCTTTAACCTGGCATACACATAACATACTAATATGCTTTTAATATCCAAATCCGTTAAAGGATTTTTAGGCTGCATTAATTAGGTAAACTGGAACCGGAAACACTTCACATAACACCGTACTTTCCACATCATTAGAAGAATGGCATCTACGCTAATATTAGTCTGTTTCTCTCTTATTCCGAGGTCACTGTGGCCACCAGATCCAGTCTGTGTCCAGATCAGAGGGTCACTGCAGTCGCCCGGATCCAGTACGTATCCAGACCAGATGGTGGATCAGCACCTAGAAAGGACCTCTACTGCCCTGAAAGACAGCGGAGACCAGGACAACTAGAGCCCAGATACAGATCCCCTGTAAAGACCTTGTCTCAGAGGAGCACCAGGACAAGACCACAGGAAACAGATGATTCTTCTTCACAATCTGACTTTGCTGCAGTCTGGAATTGAACTACTGGTTTCGTCTGGTCAGAGGAGAACTGACCCCCCAACTGAGCCTGGTTTCTCCCAAGGTTTTTTCTCCATTCTGTCACCGATGGAGTTTCGGTTCCTTGCCGCTGTCGCCTCTGGCTTGCTTAGTTAGGGTCACTTCATCTACAGCGATATCGTTGACTTGATTGTAAATAAATGCACAGACACTATTTAAACTGAATAGAGATGACATCACTGAATTCAATGATGAACTGCCTTTAACTATCATTCTGCATTATTGAGACACTGTTTTCCTAATGAATGTTGTTCAGTTGCTTTGACGCAATGTATTTTGTTATAGTGCTATATAAATAAAGGTGACTTGACTTGACATGCACACACACACACACACACACTCAGGCACACACACATACAGACAGACAGACACACACACTCAGACAGACAGCAGAGCTATTTAAGCTGCTTCTTTTTCTGAATTGCAGCTGTAGCAGCAGATAAAAATGGCACCTTTCAAAAGTGATTATCTTCTGTGGTTAGGTGTGAGGAGTTGAAACATGATAACAGTGTGTGTGTGTGTGTGTGTGTGTGTGTGCTTTCCTGACACTCCAAAGTCACAATTATCCCTCCATTACTGCTACAACACACAGAGAGCAAGACGGACAAAAGGACTGATCAAAAATGAAAATCACTTAGTCTTTTACAATTTAACAGACATTTACATAGAAAACAGCTGTTTGAAATTGTAATAATATATCAACATTTTTACAGTATTTCTGAACAAATATGTGCAGTGAAGACGAGAGACTTCTTTCAAAAATATTTAAAAATCATAACATAATGTCTAGTGTATCAAACATAACCAATATTAGGACTAGCTATATTTCCACATTAAAACATCCATTCAAACACAGAAATAGCAGAGGCAGTCTTATGAAACACCACATTTCAGAAGCTGCAGTGCTAAAGCGTATTATTCGCATTTATATGGTTTTCATGTAACCGAGCACATGATTGAGGGCTCCGTCAACAATGTCAGATAAAGGGGAAAAGACAAATGGACCATTTCCACAGCAAACAAAATGAATAGTCTGTGATTTTACAGCCTCCTGTGAGCAGACGAGATAATGGAACATGTTAAACTAAAAGGCATCCCTACAGGAAATGTACAGCTCTGTTTGCTTTTCTACAGCGATGTGCACCAGTTGGAGCCGCGTGGCATTGTATTACACAGCTTTGTGATGCAGAAAAGAGGAGAATGACAGCGTTCACTTTTACATCGCTATTTATTTTCTGAAGAAAGAAAGCAGGCAGAAAAAAGCGAGATCGGTCATATTGACCTCATGCTATTAAAGCACTCTGTGCTGGATGTCTGCGGTCATGAAGAGCTGACGCACGCGACGCACACTTGACCTCAGAGCGAGACCTGTGAAAGGAAGCGGGTGTTTTAAAGGGCAGATGGACCGCGGGGTGGACCCCCGATGAACCTCTGCCAACAGAGACGCCAGAGAGGGCTCGTATCATGAGCTGTCTCCGTTTTCTGCATCTATTGAGGCGCTACACATCAGGCTTCCATACAATGCTGAGTTACGTCTGCGCAGATTTCAGTGTAAAGATTTAATGCCACATTAAAGCCAGACTAAATTATGCCTGCTCTGACCCAGCTCAGCCGCTCACTCTCAGAAAAAAAAAGGTACAAAAGCTTGAGAGTGTATCAAAGTATGCAGTTTACATATAAATGCATTTATGTGAGCACCATCAAACAATGAGAGCCTTTGTGCCACTTCTGCAGTGTAAATTTGTCATCAGCCTAAGTTTCAGATCTCAAAATTAATTTGGTCGAAAGACATCCTTACGCAAAGGCAGCTTCGTGCCGGCTCAAAATTCAAAGACGTAATGAAGCATAAAAGCCGCTCTGACCCACCTCAGCCCTAATATCAACGCATACAGTTGTATGTGCCATGTAAATGCATTTATGCCACCTCTGAGCAGCAATAAAAATCTGTGTAAAGACACCTAAATGTCACTTCAGAAGCGCCTGTGTGCAGTGTAAAGAAGAGCCTTTACTGAAACCAAAGTGTAATGCGACTTCTGACATCATATGGAGGATGTTTTCACACATTTCTGATAGTGCTATTAAACAGCTCTAGATCCATACAGCTATCACTGGTCTGAATTGTTTCGTTCACACATGGGTCAATAGGAGAGAAAAGCTCACAGTGCCGCCTCAGGTGCTCTGATCAAACACAAGTGTGCTGTTTACTGATGGACTGAGCAGGGACGCGTTTACTGATGCCCTCGGGTCTGACCATCGCCTTTGACCCTCTCTATGAGTCCAGCGCCGGTCAGTTACAGAAAAAGACCCCTGAGAAAACCATGAACCCACTCATGCTCCTCGTTCAGATGCAAAAGGTTCATATGACTTTCCTTAACATTCATAATTTAAATCTCTCCAAAGGTTTTACTTGAATTATAGAATAGAAAAGAAAACTGGGACTTCTAATAATAGACATGCACATTCTATAGCCAATGAAACAGAATAAGTTTAACCCTTTGATGCATGATGGACAAATCTTTAAAAACTTCTAAGTTTTAAAATATCATTTCTAAATTGGATCTTTGTTACCTTCATTTCAATTCATTTTACAAACACTAGAATAAATTTGACTGTACACCTTCTAATCACACTGCAAAGAGTGCTCGGTATCTTTGTCTAGTTTTCCAGATTTTAAAATCAACATGCATTTGCCTAAGAAGCAAAATGTTGATTGTTTTCTGAAAAAAATTATCAAATGACGAGAGTTTATGATTAAAACAAGAGCAAATATCTGTCAATGGATTCAGAAACATCAACTTCATACAAAGGGAAAACTAGTTTTCAATCCTCACTGATAGATATTTGTTCTTTTTTTAATCATAAGCTGGCTTCATTTTGATTGATTTCTCATAAAACTCAACTTAATAATATAACAATTTTGCATTTACAGTAAATGTATCTTGATTTAAGGATGTTTAGATGTTTGTAATGGAAGATAAGTCAGAAATACTGAGGTTGCATCATTTAATGCCACAGCTTTAAGAGTTTAAGACTTTCTTAAACTTGAACTTAAACTTGAGTCTTGATTTGTGGAAGAGTGGATTATGTCTTTAAAACCCACAGAAAACCTATGTTTAAACCCTGTGTAACTCACACCTTTAAAAAGGACAGAAAATGTGTAAATTACTATTTTACGAAAAATAAAAATGAACTATTTTTGTCTTTGTTGTTTAATGATTTCAGCATCAAAAGGTTACTACCTAAGTAAATGTTTAAAAAATGCATGTATTTAATTTCCACAGAAGGTGTGGAGACTTCAGGCCTGTTATTTCTCTATAGATCAATAAAGAATCATGTGCAGAGACTGTATTCATGAACACAGACTATTGTGTGTCTGCTCGCTTCTGTAAATTGACAATCAACAGAGCTCTTTTTTACTCCTGCTCGGTCCAATTAAAATCAAAGAAAGCGTGTGCGGTGACGTCACGACGCGCCGCGGCTCTGAATATTAATGAGGCTCTCAGAGATCGCTGATCGCATCTTTCATATTTCGTGAGATTTTATTTATGCGAACGTTTTATTTATGCAGCTCAGTGGTTTCAGACGAAAACGCATTTACATCTCATTTGAATGAGGGACTGTTATTAAAAGCAGGTGGTCTGCATCTCGATGGGTGCTCGCATTTGTGTTGTAATGACTGTAATTATTGATGTTTCAATTGGACCTTCACTCGTGGACAGTTTGGGTTTTAGTCCAGGAGAAAAAATAAGAAGTGAGCAAAACCAGTCGTTCCTGTTTAAACAGTCGATTCGATTTCAATTCTGTTTGCTCAGATGAAGTGAACAGCTCGAGTTTTCCACACAGTTCCAGATCCGCCGTATATTGATTTCTAAACATGTGTTGTTTTGTTTAACAGGACAAAACTGTCCCATGTGGAAAAAGGAGTTGTTTCTCTTCATTTATTCATGAACCCAGAGACTGAAGCGCTCAGTGAAACACAAACTCCTTTGGTTTTATCAATTGCATTTGATTTATATTTAAAGTTATGCATTTGGCAGATGCTTTGAATCAAAGCTTTTAGCCTATATATGTTAAACCTTACCAGAATATAATCTACCTCAATATATACAGAAATCATTGTGTTTACCATTTACAATGAGCACACACACACACACACACACACACACACACACAGTCTATGTATCAGTCTATAAAGGCTGATAGCCGCGGCTGTAAGAAGCATATAATGGAAACAGATTGCTGTGTTGATTGTGTAGGCCTCGGGCTCTCCATCCCAGAGGAGCACTGCCCGTTTACACTGTGTTCAAAGGAGAGGGCTAAAAGGCAATTACAATGTTAATGTGTCCTGGCGGGGGGGAACAAGGAGAGGAAATCCACAAGGTGATGAAGTGAGTCAGGAACGCTAGAAATACTGCCGTCTGGAGCGCCAGAGGAAAACACAAGAGCAGCAATCAACAAGGAAAGACACACGTATGAATATATGCTCTTGTCTCTGACATGTTCAAAGAGAGGGACTGAAGTGTGTGTGTGTGTGTGAGAGAGAGAGAGAGAGCTGTTCATTCTCTGCTCCAGCAGGGTTAATATAACCCACATCTCTCCTGGGATCTCATAATAGGCCATTAAACAGGCGCATTAGGATAAATGAAAAGGCTTTTAAGTGGTTACCACAAGGCCACCTGGATTTCACTCTCACATGTTTGTGTGTGTGTGTGTGTGTGTGTGTGTGTGTGTGTGTGTGTGTGTGTGTGTTTATGGCTAAAAGGGACACATTTATTTGAGTTATGGGATGTGATTTTTCTGTTTTTGTTTTTAGACTTTCAACACGCTTCTGCCTCAGTGAATTATCATCTGCAGGTTTATTTCAATGTTAGATGGCCAAAACATACATATAAATCATGCTAATACAGTGAAATAAATGTTTCTATTGTTCAAACACATCCTGGCAAGGTTGTGATATGAAAAACGTTCTTCTAGTAATTTTAAGTTACCTGGTCTTTAATCATGTTCTCAAAACGACCGCACAAAAACATTATTTACATTGTTCATGGAGTTTCATTTCTGTTTTTTTTTTTTTTTTTTTTTTAAATGTTACTTGTTTCAGAACATTCAGAGAACATCCAAAAGTAACATTTCCATAATGTTCTGGAGGGAAAAACCCACACAAAATGGAATGTTCCTTTGAATAATGGAATGGAATTTAAAGAACATAATGAAAAATAATGTTTTTAAATGTTTACAAAATGTTCTTAGAATACATTTTTGTTACAAAGCAATCAAAGTCAAAAATATATCTCTATTTAGGTGAACCTGTGTGAATGAACTAAACTTAAATATTTTTCTTTTCAAGCTAATTTTTGTTCTTAATATTCATTTGAAAGTCTAATAGAAATAAACATCAGGGGCCATCACATGTGTGTTTCTGGTTTCTGAGTCTCAGCATCTAGTGACTCCACTTATAAAACACACATATCTGTTCTGATAGCGGCTGATCAGCACAATGATGTACTTGGGATTGTGATGCTAATAGTAATGGATTCGGAGAGGAGCCAATGCGCGTGATTGGCTAATTCCGCTGCGCTACGGCCCCCAGAGACACACATGTCTTTTCAGTTTGGCTCTCTAACTGAAGTGTGTTATGTGTTATTTTCTGCCTCGCTGAGCCACAGAAGAGGCTTCATGCGGAGGAGATCATACCACATCTGAAACATAAGGATAAAATAGTCCTCGCTCTCATTTAAAATACAATGCAAAGCATATACTCACTTTGAAAAATAAAGGTTCTTTATTGCCATTGATGGTTCCATGAAGAACCTTTAACATCCATGGAATTTTTCCATTCCGGTTCTAGAGGGGAAATGTTCTTCAGATTAAATTAATGGTTCTTTTATGAAAAACAATCAACTGAAGAACAGTCTCTGAAGTATATGCAATTCTCTGAAATGTGTTTGCACGATGTACTGTTTCTGGCAGCTATACTGCGCATGTCTGTAGACCAATCCTAATATTTAAGAAGTTAAAGCTTTGGGAAAGTCTTCAGATGCACTTCTTGATATGACATTGAGCTCAGTTGGTCTGCAGAGAAGGATAAGCCTCATTACTCTGCGTCCCTTCTGTGCAGCATCAGTGTTTAGTGTGGAGCTAATTAATGATCTGTCTCTATATAGCAGCAGAAGAAGAGGGAATCGCTCCACTACACTAGTTCTGCTCAGTGAAGTGTGTAATGAGAAAAAGGACTGAATGAAGCAGGCGCAGGGACAAAGGATAGGTCAGACCAAATCCTTTTGTTTCAGCACTCCGGCATCCAGCGTGACAACACAAACAGACAGACAGAATCATGACACTGCTGCTCTTCAACAATAGCTTGAGATCACCTTGCGGAGCGAGATAGCATTGAATCACTGACAAACACAGCAGTGCGACACACCTGACTGATCCCGGATCAGTGTCCTGGGGGACAGATGGAGGATTATGTGCGGAGAGGCTCCTGGGAGAAGCATCCTGACCTCTTATTGCCCTCCATGATTTTTCTGAAGGGTAATAAAACGAATGAGAGACGTGCCATCACATTCACTATGCCAAAATATACCTGAAATGCTGTCTTTGAATTTTACCAAAAACACATAATTCACCCACAGTGAATGCAAGAGAGGAGAATGGGAAAGATATTATGATGGTTATATGGTTGTGGAGGTGAGGAAAATCAATTTGAGTGATTTAACACATCCTGAACAGGTTTAGCAAATCTAGTTTTAATAAATCTGTTTTCTTCATAATGATCAAAGTCGAGAAAAAGATGTCCGATTGCATGATGGGGGTATTTATTATATCTTATATTGTATAACATTGACCAGGATAAGTAACCACATTGCTTATAAATTATAATTCTTATCGTCACTCTTATTTTTACCATCGTTTTTGTTTTCTCTACAATTATACGTTTTTATTTGATTATTTACTTAATTATTTCTTTGTGTGTTTTTATTTTTATATAACTTAGTATTAACCTCAAACGCGCTGAATGAAGCCCGCGTGCGTCTGTTCTTGTCCTGATTGTGTTCCCGCGGATCTGCGCGCGCCTGATAACGCAACACCGATTAACCCTTCCGCTCCCACCGGGAACCCGAGGCCGAGCAAAGCCTGCGGGAAACAGAACATCTCCGGGGGAAAGAAAACCACTGATATGACAGATTAGATATGGCGAATACAGGGCAGCGCGAATTCTATATAAGTCTATACAATGTAAGCATAATGTAGACTATGAATAAATTAGAAATACATTTATTAGGCCTAATGAAAAAAAAATCAAAATTAGCATCACATTTACCGAATTTTTATTTCACCTAATGAGATATTATATTAATGAAACATTTAGATCCAGTAAAATTGGCCGTTTTCCGAAAGTGTTTTTCAAAGTGTTTCTTTATTCACAGAGTATTAAATAATAATTACGATATTTATTTACATAATTTCGTTTGATTGTTCTAATCACGTCAACATAGCCTACGATCGCCCGATAAAGTTTCAATAAATTCGTTACGTAATAAATGTTACTATTTTTCTCTCTCTCTATATATATATATAGCCTACAAGCGAATAGAAATAATTTTGATTATTCGTTTACATTTAAGCATGGCAGGACATGACATCTAATATATTTGTAATCATGCCAACATTTATTTGAAAAAACAAAACAAAGAACTCCCTAGGTTTATTTCTTTAACGCACGAGTATCATTGTCTTGATTACCGATTAATGTAGAATATGAATACACGAAATGTTACTGCGCATATTTTCCAGAACCGAGGATTTTATGGAAGCCTTTTCCTCTATATTTTATAGTGAATAATTCGATCCGGATGAACTCTGTAATGTGCTCATATAGGCCTAAATGATTTTATAAAGCGTCCGGTTGTTTGTAGGAATCCACAGATCGATCAGAACTACGCTTTTAGAAATATACATGAATATGATGAAATTCCATCAGTGAAAAAAAGAGACTGTCGCTTAAAAACATTTTTTTTAAATCATCTTCATTCACTTTAAAAAGAGTCCGAGAACATGAAGCAGATCAACAGCCCAATGCACAATATTTCTGCACCCAGACAAATAATCCATTAGAAATATCCTCGCTATTTATAACAATAAAAAATAAAATTAAAAAACGCAACACTTGAAATAACTTAATGTAAAATCGTCTACAAATCTAAACCAATAATATCTCATTCAAATCAGCGACGCATTTTTTTTTGCTCATTCCCTCTTCAAATGAAGGAAGGTTTTAAATCCGTTCAAAAGAGTATTCCATCACCAACTCCAGGGTGGCACGGTTCCTCTTGTTGAAAATGAGTGCTAAACCTTCATCTGAAGCAATAAAAACTGTAGAGTTCAAGATGCACAGTAAAACACAACAAGAATATTTCTAGAACACTTGTAGTGTCCATGTAAGACCTCGTACGATGCGTGGAGATGGTTTATATATTCGTAAAGTTATGCAACATAAGAGACCCCGGATGCCATTGGGTGTTGTGACCAAGAATATTGGGCATAATGAGAGTGGAGAGGAGGATGGGGTCCTGCAAGCACCTCCCCTAGAAATGCAGCAAATCTTTACCCAGTTTTTTGTCGGTGCGGAGTAGCGCGCGCACTGGGAGCCGGAGACGCGCGCGCGGCATTGGCAGGCTGACGGTGACACGTGCCTCTCTCTCAACACCCCCGAGCTCCCGTGGACCGCATTGGCATCAGCGACGGCCACTGAATCGCAGGATTCGACGCCGTGCCACGGATACAGAGAACGGAAAAATCCGCGAGCGCTCTCCTTTACGCACTGGACATTAAACTTTGTCTCGCCTGGGAAGCGCGCATCAGAGTCCGGAGAAAAAAGAGAGAGGAGCTGGCGAACAGGATGCAGGTGCCAGGCATCATCTACGTCTGAAAGTGACATGAACCACGGAATAAGCAAAAACACCAGGCGTGATTTCAGTCACAAGTGGAGATAACGAACACGCGTCACCACGAGAGTCAGTTCTCTTCTCGCTCCGTTGATGCGCAGACAAAGAACTCCGGTCGCACGCTAAATTCGATATATCCAGAAAAACATTTGTAGAGGTATTTGAACACGAGTCTCATTTAGGAGAGCAATCATGGCTACGGTAATTAGAAGCAAGATCTCTAACAAGCTGTCCAACGCGGCCACCACGGTCACCAATAAGTCTCAGGCGAAGGTGAGTGGGATGTTCGCCAGACTGGGCTTCCAGGCCGCCACCGACGAGGAGGCTTTGGGCTTCGTCGACTGCGATGATCTGGACTATGACCACAGGCAGGGGCTTCAAATGGACATCGTTAAAAACGAGCAAATGGGTGGAGAGGGCGGCGAGGAAACGGGGGGCGAGGGGGACAGTCATTACCAGAGGGATGGAACGGGTCCGCCGCCCTCCGCGTCCAAAGACGGAGGACTCTGCTCTGAATTAGGCAGCCCGGACAAGCCAAGAATCACTGCTTGGGAGGCAGGATGGAACGTGACCAATGCGATCCAGGTGAGGAGGCATTACGCGTCATGGCGATGCATGTAGATATAAATAATCACACTCTAAAGTTTTTAGTATTAATCAATATGGAAATGTTACGTGGAAACGCTTTCCTAACTATATAAATACACACACGGGTTCTTTAAAGGGTTAGTCCTCTGTGAAGCAAAACGTTTCTTTAATGGCGTAGATTTTTCTTGAGCTGATGTCGCGTCACGGGGGATCTGATTGATATTAAAGGACCTTTATCAACGAGTTGAGCTTTATAAAACAACATTCAACCAGTCCATTCAATATGCATTTCTATACTGAGGTTTGCATGTGTTTTTTTGACGTGCGTATAATGTCCCCATTACAATTTACGATTGAAAAACCCGTTCCAAAATGTTGGCTAAAAAATAACTTTTGGATAATGGAAAAAAAACGCATACTTAAACAATAAAACCTCATATACTAAATCGTGCGCAATTGCAGCTATTAATATCAAGAGTGACGTCAGTGACGTGACTCCCTGCCCATTTGATTAATCCTGATGACGACACAATGAGGTGAGCGTGACTTTGCTCACAGCAAATGAAATGTCGGACTGAATTCAGCTGCATTTCTAATGCTCCATCACACCTGCAGTGAATGTAGGAGCTGATGATGGCGCATTCCCTCAACAGAGCCCCACAGAACCTTTCAAATTCACAAGTCCATAAAAAAAAAAACACTAAGACCGTTATGAGTATAACTGTCTAGAATAGAACAGAATGCATGGGTGAACTGAGTAAACGTGTGTTCTGTTATATAAAGCCATGCTCTGCTTATCTCCCCAGGGCATGTTTGTTCTCGGGTTACCCTACGCCATTCTCCACGGAGGATATCTCGGACTGTTCCTCATTATATTCGCCGCTGTCGTGTGCTGCTACACGGGGAAAATCCTCATCGCTTGCCTCTACGAAGAAAACGAAGACGGCCAGTTGGTACGAGTGAGAGACTCGTATGTGGATATTGCTAACGCATGCTGCGCGCCACGCTTCCCCGCACTGGGAGGTCACATCGTCAACGTGGCTCAAATCATCGAGCTGGTCATGACCTGCATTTTATACGTCGTGGTGAGCGGAAACCTGATGTACAACAGCTTCCCCAACTTCCCCGTGTCCCAGAGGTCTTGGGCCATCATCGCCACCGTTGCTCTTCTGCCCTGCGCCTTCCTCAAGAACCTCAAAGCTGTGTCCAAGTTCAGCTTGCTCTGCACCCTCGCGCACTTCGTCATCAACATCCTAGTGATCGCCTACTGTCTGTCCAGGGCGCGAGACTGGGCCTGGGACAAGGTGAAGTTCTACATCGACGTCAAGAAGTTCCCCATCTCCATCGGCATCATCGTCTTCAGCTACACCTCCCAGATCTTCCTGCCTTCGCTGGAGGGGAACATGCAGAAGCCCAGCGAGTTCCACTGCATGATGAACTGGACTCACATCGCTGCCTGCATCCTCAAAGGCCTGTTCGCCCTGGTGGCTTATTTGACGTGGGCCGACGAAACCAAGGAGGTGATCACCGACAACCTCCCATCTGGCATCAGAGCCGTCGTTAACCTCTTCTTGGTGTCCAAGGCGCTGCTTTCGTACCCGCTGCCGTTCTTCGCCGCCGTGGAGGTCCTAGAAAAGACTTTCTTCCAAGACGGAGGGCGTGCGTTTTTCCCGGATTGCTACGGGGGCGACGGGCGTCTCAAATCATGGGGTCTTTCGCTCCGCTGTGCACTAGTTGTGTTCACTATGCTCATGGCTATTTATGTGCCACACTTCGCGCTCCTCATGGGTCTGACGGGCAGCCTGACGGGCGCGGGTCTGTGCTTTCTCCTCCCCAGCTTATTCCATCTCAAGTTGTTGTGGAGAAAGCTCTTGTGGCATCAGGTCTTCTTCGACGTCGCCATATTTGTGATCGGGGGTATATGCAGTATTTCCGGCTTCATCCATTCCGTCGAGGGCCTGATCGAGGCGTACAAATACAACCTGTCCGATTAGTCTGGAAAATGACCAGTGGTTTTTTTTTTTTTTTTTTGGTGATAAGTGTTATGCATCCCACATATTGATAACCAAACCATTAAGTTTCCCCCAGAGAAGATAAATAAAATATAAAAGCATTTAACCCAGGATCATTTAAATCTGAGCTTAACACACAATAAATAAATCAGTGCAAATGCAAATCTTTACTCATGAGAAATGCCTTGGACAGCAGCGCGTTACACAAATAGATACCAGAGCAAATCTATATTTTTGTTGTTAAGTGAGAAAATGGTTTATAAGTGAATTTATTTGGGCTTTGATTTGGCCCGACTCCACAGGAATCGAGGAAGAAACCATTTCATTGCATCCGAGTGCAAGACTGAGCAAAGCAAAGCAATGCTGTGAGAGAGGAAACCTCCTCTGTACGATCTGCAATACACGCTAAAGAACAAAAACACCAACGCCATGGCAATAAACACAGTAGAATACGTTTCAAATAAATTAATGGGTTTTCCTTAATTCGAGATGGGGACACATTTAATTCTTGATTATTATCGTTTGCATTTACTAAACCAAAACGGAGCACAAGATAGAAAATAAAAATAATAATAATGGCAGCATACTGGACGGTGAATAGAAGTATTTATCTATGCATTTTGATCGTATGATGTCCATGCAGTATTAGAGATATTCAGAAGAGAACAAGGGTTTTATTCACACGTTGCGTTTCAATTGCTCTTTGTCAGAAAACATACAAAGAGACACGTATTTTTACAAGACATCGAATAACGAACAAGAAAGAGTAGCTGGACGTGAAGACAGTGAAAAGGAAAACGAAATTCCAGAAAAAATGATGGAAATTTAAAAATCCACCAACTCAAATAACTAAATTTTGAGCAAAGCGTTGTTTATCGGGTATCAAATGTCGTGATTTAAAACTATTAATAATGTTCATGTTCCCCTCGGTGAGATTTATTATAACGTCGTTGGATCGAAATCAAGGGACTTGCATAAGACATTTTTTTCATTTTGTGCAATCCAATGGGTGCTGTGGAAATGTTATAAAACCGTGTGTGTTGTGTTATTGTGGTTTAAAAGATGGAATGTATATCACAAAATCGTTATCATATATCGTGAAAATGAATATATTGAAGAATAAAGAAAAGCGTGAAATTATATTGTAAAACTGTTTGTTTTGGTTTTGTGTGATATGGAAGAAGAAAAAAATGAAACCCGTGCTTCTTTTTCCTTTCAAAAGAGAATAAATCTACAAAACAATAAATCAGTCGAGTCCAGCTCTCAGAGATTTATTTAAAGACAGCACATCCATCATAAACAGGGGTTCACATATTAAACCACATCACATATACAATTATTCTTGTTAAATGGCCAAATGCATTTTCAAGAATCCTATTTTCTTATAATTCCTGAAATAGACAAATAAACTGCGACTGCTGATCGAAAATAGGCAGTTTTAATTCAGTATTACAATCTGAAAAATAATGACCGCAGTTAATAAATGCATTACATGTTGTATTTATTAAATAAATGATAATGCAAAAAGTAAATGCAACTTGTCATTCGTGTTTGTTTCATACGGAGCAACAGCCAATAACAGAATGAAGTGAACTCAAACAGAAAATGTGCGACAGATTTTTGCTCTCGGCTCTTATTCCGCAGAAAACAACATGCGAACACACAGTCTGACATCTGGACGCAGTGCTTCTACGTTACTGGGGCTAATATGGAATAAATAAATAAAAAAAGAAAGACAATACAGAGATGCAGAGATTTCTTATGGTGTGCGTGCGCGCGCCTTAACAAAAGAAAAAAAAATCAAACCGTGTCGACAGTAAAAATCTATAGGAAGAAATGTGTGTATATATATATATATATATATATATATATATATATATATATATATATATATATATATATATATATATAATGGATAAGATATTTAAAAAGATTATTTACACAATATTGTAGTTTTGTAGATTTTATATATGCACAGAATAATTATGGATGACAATGTTTCGCATCATCATTGTCTGAGGATTATTTTTAGACTGTTTCAATATTAACGTAACGGAAAATTTTGGCAAATGTCGTTCGTGGTGCATGATGGGAATTCGAGTTCAACCAGAGGAGCCATTTTCTCTTTACTGGACCCCGCGATGCCTGAGAGACTGAGCTAATGGCGCCACCTGGAGGAAACATGAAATATTGCCGAAAACCATACGAGAGTGCTGTACAGAAACACTTTTAGCACTTCACAGGGTTCTGGAACTACAGCCGCTATAATGGACCGTTTGAGTTTCAAAACGAAGATCTTTGGGTTCATAAAGAGCAAACATTTACGTTAACGGTTTTATTCACATGGACTGCAATGCTAATGTGTTGTTAACCGTGTCTCACAACAAAAAAATGTCAGATTATAATACCATTTTGTTAAAAGATTGTTTGCGATTGACAAAACGAACGGAAATTAAATAAATCTGTATTTACTCACCCTCATTGTCGCTCCAACCGTGTCAATTAACACAATTGGGAGAGATAAATAGCACATTGTCCTGAGTTTAAAGTCCCCATGGACGAAAGCCAATCATACTTTAAGTAAACACTATAAAATTAAGCATTAATAGAAATTCACGAAGTTATTCGCTGAGAATCCGAGTTTAAAATCTCACGCGTGCAGATTTAAATTTACAAACGTCAACGGTCACTTCGTGTGGCGCGAATTTTGAATATGCGAAAGCGCCAACCACTGTTGACAACTTAGCAGTTTTGTTGCTAATTTATCAGCTTTTCAGACTACCCTAGCAACTTTTTTTCCCCCAAAACACATAGCAACAAATTTAGCTTAAAAAAAGGCAACTTTTTAAAGTGACTCAAATTATAAGAAGCCACATATTTTCTTCTAAATTACATGGGGAAACCACTGAACAGCTAGCAAGCCAAGCAACACCAATCTGGAGAGAGATGGAGAAAGACGCCTAACAGTACAAACATCAAATGTGCATTAAGTTGCTAGTTCCATTTGGTCAATAATATATGCACATTTATGATAAAATGACATCATAACGTCATTGAACAAATCAATCTGCCTTTAGCAACTTCCCCAATTAGTTGGCAACACTGGCACCAATGAGATTCGATTGAAAGAAAAACTTCTGTTTGCGAAGCATCAGCTCCTTTGCCATTCCTTCTTCTGTGGTGGGTTATAAACAGTTAACAAGTCAGTATTTAACTAGTGATAAAAACCAATATCTGTATGCACCATGTATGTACTGTACATGTGTAAGAACTGACAATAAAGCAGACTTGACAATTTAAAACATAAACTGATAATTGAGTATTATCAAAATATCCATTATTTAATATAAAAATAAAAAAGGACATTCAGCTATATATTTTATCTTAAAGAAATTTATTCCCATACACAAAAAGTGAAATACATTAAGTTCTATATTGAGATCCTCAAAAGTTATAATAAAAGAACATTTCTTGTTTCATTCACATTTATACTGTTTCATCATTCTGTTGCTCCGTGGAGCTCCTGTCACTAAAACAAATTCCTCGTATGTGTAAACATACAATAAAGCTCATTCTGATTCGGATTCAAGTAATGGTTAAAACTTTACAATCTGTGTCTTTATTACATATTTACAAATGCATGTAAATTGTAGCGTGTTAACAGCAGTGTTGGGAAAGTTACTTTTAAAAGTAGTGCATTACAATATTGCGTTACTTCCTTAAAGTAACTAATTGCGTTACTTAGTTAATTTGTATTAAAAGTAATGCATTACATTACTTTTTGCATTACTTTTAAATATGGGCTGGGCTTACATTTATTATTGTAAAAAGTTATATTTTTGGCAAAGGTAAAAGCCCTTTTCGCAACAAAATCCTCAGATCGTAGGAAATGTAAATTCAAGTGTACAGTAGAACACAGAAGAAGAAAGTTCAGCAATAAGTGTTAGTTTATCTTGTGTAATTTTTGCTTATTACTATGGTTGAATTGGATCAAAAGTCAGCAGTAAATTGGTTAATATAATGTTATTAAATACAAAAAGGTTTTCTTTGACTCATATTCAGAGTTGCTTTTAACTGTTTTTATTAATTTTGAAGAAAACTAAATTAAGATTTTCTTTTTGTGTGCGAGATGATTTAATGCAGGTTTATATTTATTCTAAAACTAAAAGTAACATCTTACTCCCGATTTCACTCAAAAAGTGGACTTTACAAGTTACTTGATAAAAGTAATCCGATTACGTAACTCGAGTAACTTGTAATGAGTTACCCCCAACACTGGTTAACAATAAAACACAAAAAACAACATACAAATCATAAAGTTATTCCCAAGAGCGGTAGCAAAGATCAGACGCATTACTGCCACATGAGTCTGTTTTGTTGAGTCTGGTCCTCAGCTGCTGGTTGGCGTGCGAGGGGTTGGTTTCTTGGAGGAGTTCTCCAGCACCCATGGGTGCTCCAAGACGCTCTGGATGGGGAGGCGGTGCATGGGGTTGTGCTTCAGCAGTCTGCCGATCAGGTCTCGGCTGCCCTCGCTCACGTGAGCCGGATACGTGAACTCAACCTGGAGAGAAACAGACATGGGACGTGTGAACACCTGAATCAATCGAGACAGCAGTGAAAGCCTACGAGAAATAATCACACATTCACATCAGACAGACTCAGGATTATGTGCAAAGCTAGTGGAAGTTTATGACGATTTCACTTACTCTAGAAATCTTGCGGTACGTTTCGTCATGGCTCTTTGTTTCGAAAGGTGGGTGGCCAACCAGAAACTCATAGCAGAGCACTCCTAGACTCCACAGATCCACTTTCTCATCATGCGTTTTGCCTTCAATCATCTCTGGAGGAAGATAGTCCAGCGTACCGCACAGCGTCGACCTCCTGACAGACACATGATAAAACACACATTAACCATACACCAACACCCAAATACTGACAATATGCTGCACTTCAATGATAAATGAAACAAACACTGGCATGAACACCACCAAAGTTATGATTATTCAAGCAGAGGACTGACCTGGAGGAGGGTGTGTGGACGGACCATCCGAAGTCTGCGATCTTCAGCTCTCCGTTGGCCCCCAGCAGGAGGTTTTCAGGTTTGATGTCTCTGTGAATCACGTTCTTTGAGTGACAGTAGCTCAGAGCATCTGCAAGCTCCATTATATACTGCAAGCAGACATTATTATGAGATGTTATCAGTCTAAATGTGTTAATCATGATCATTCAAACACACAGCGCTCAGTGGTTTCTGACCGTGGCACTCCGCTGGTCATCGAACGTCCCGCAGCGCTGGAGCTCTCCATACAGCTCTCCTTTAGGAGCGAACTCCAGGATCAGATAAACACGTGCCGCGTCGTGGAAATAACCGTAGAGACGCAGGATATTGGGATGTCTGAAAGGAGACAGCGAGTTCACTTCACAACACACACAGATCTCACTTTCTGAACGCATGTGCTCCAACAAAGCAAAACATTTAGATAAAGCATATTTATTGTTTTTGGCCAAACGTCGTTGCAGCTGAATACCATTAACAAAAAATCAGTAAAAGTAAAAACTTTTCAGTAGCAAAGTTTAGATGGTATTTTTTCCTTTTCATCTTGCCTCTGTATGATGCATAGGCTGATTTGTTTACAGCGGTAACCAAGGAAACACTATCACTGCTGTTCATAAGTGCAGCGCTGCTTTGTTTACAGCGGTAACCAAGGAAACACTATCACTGCTGTTCATAAGTGCAGCGCTGCTGTGTTTACAGCGTAACCAAGGAAACACTTTAAGCTCCACCTGCTGGCAGAGAGTGGATCTGCGTCTCGTTCAGCTCGTCTGCTGTTTCGCTTTCATACAGATATTTGTATGTAGTTTCACAAAACTGAAGTCAAACCATTCTGTTTTTGCTTCAAATTTAAACTAATTTAGATTAAAAACTGCTCCTGTTGAACACATGTAGCATTTTTGTTGATTAAAATTCAGTGGTTGCCTCTCATTTTAAAATGGAAAGAGCACAGACAAAGCCTTATGTTGTTTATATGATAAGATTTTTCTCTTATTTGTGTCACTTATTTGATTTGTAACTTGTTTTAAAAGTTCAATTTAGTTTTGTTATTTACATTATATTTAAATTGTCATTTAGCAGATGATTATATCCAAAGCGACTTAAAAACGAAGACAATAGAAACAACCAAAATCAACAAAAGAGAAATAATATGCAAGTGCTTTAGAAGTATATTATTATGGTGTTATATTTCAATTTCACAAAGAAACGTGCAGCATTTCATCCAAGCAGTAATAAAAAAGGACATTTAAATTTATAATTTGTCTTAAATATCATTTTGTAAAAAAAAAAAAAAAAAAAAAAAAAACTGAATCGAATCAAATCATGAGTTAAGTGAATCGTTAAATCCCTAAAAATCAGCAGCCTAAAACATTTACATTGTGGTATTTTTGTTAAAAAGGTTGAACATTTAAAACAATTAAACAGTCAGTAATGAAATGAAGAAAAAATAAGCGAATTAAAGTAAATACAACCAAAAAAAAACGTAAAATATAATCTAAATGTAAAATAGCACTGCATAGTTTTCTTCTAAAAAAAAAAAAAAAAAAAAAAAAAAGATTAATTCTTAAGTTACAAAAGTTACTCAGGGAAGATCAATAAATTATTTTTCTCTTTTGTTCTCTAACATTAATGACAGACAGAAACAGGTTTATTAGGCTGCGGTCATGTTAAGACCAAACCCAAATTAGTTTTCTTTTTTTACCGTTCACATTCACAAAACCGACTGGTTACGAGGATTCTGACATAATTTAGTGCGTTTGACCCACTCTACTCAGCGCTGAAGTTAGCAAATGCTCCTAGATTCAGTTCGATGAGAAACGAGTCTAAGGAGTGATAAAAGCATGCAGCAGGTACCGGAGATGTGACTGGATCTCCACTTCTCTCCGCAGCTGGTGCTCCACTCCAGCTTTCTCCAGCTGAGTTTTGAACAGGACTTTGAGTGCCAGGATGAACTTGGTCTGACGTTCCCTGGCCAGATACACACTCCCAAACTTGCCTTTGCCCAGAGCTCTTCCGATGTCAAAATTCTCCAAACTCCACGCTTTCCTAGAGAACAGACACATTATAATTATAATTCCCATCACCCGTCGCCTGTGATTTCATGCTCCAACTCAGACGTGTTTTTGGAAATAGAGCTTCTATTCTATCTAGAGCAAAGATATGGACTGCATTTGAAATTAATAGTTTAATAAAATAATCACTTAAATGTATTCCAAGTGTTTTCTTTCCACTAGTCTGGAAGATGACATGGAAGCAAAATAGACCAAAAAATGTTTCTCCCTCATATTAAAGTGGCTTTGAGGTGCACTTTTAAGTGTGAATACTTGAATTAACATGATAGAAAATCTAAACTGTAAATGACTTACTTGGCATTACTGGATGTTCCAGCGGAAGGAGTTTCTGGAGAGCAACAGAAAGAGTGATTATGATGTTTTCAGAGTGATGTAGTGTTATAAGATCAGAAGAGGCTCTTACGCTGGAGTCTGTTCTGTTTGCTGGGTTCAGGAGATTTCGTTGGCTGAGGTTTGCTCTGTGTTGGTGTTTGGAGTGGCTCTGGATTGAGGTTCTGGTCTCCGGGACGTGTGTGTTTCACAGGAACAGAGACTCCGATGGGCTTGCGCTGGATGCGCTGCGGTCCGTGTGCTGAGCCGAGAACACGCGTGTTCGACGTCAACACGGGCTTCTGAGCGCTCTGGGTCACCGGAACTCTCTTGGGTCCACCGGCAGAAACCTGCAGAACAGGAACACAACATACATGCATCAAAAACAGCTACATGCATGCGTTTCAGAAAGATAAAGATAACTATACTACAGATGAGTCTGGATAAGACAATACACCATTTACTCTCAGTAAACACAGATCTGAACCTGATATTTAACATTCCCTGAATCTAAATACAGAGAGAAGAGATGGAAAGAGGAAAGCTAGGAGTATTAATATACAAAGCCACTTTAACCAAGATGAAACAAAAAAAAAATCTTAAAATTAAATTTAAAAAAAGCTGAAAACAACTGTTTAAAGAAAACTTTTAAATTATTTTGACAGCTAGACAATTGCAAAAAATACAAAATAAAAATATAACACTTTTCTTTTATCATTTTTTTTATTATAAACGTGTAATCTGACGGCACAGAAAATAGTATATTAAATATAATATTATTTAAATATTCAAATTTTGATTTCGGTTAATAGACGATTGCAATATGTTGACATCTGGAGAATAAACACACAAGTAACCATATCTTCTCAAATACCTTCTCGTTCTCAGGAGGTTGGATCTTCAGGCCTTTGCTCGATTTGTTTCTTGCAGCAGTTTCCATATTCTGAGTTTAAACGACATAATATTTGATTAAATATAATAAACGCATTTCACACACACAGAGACACACAAAACACCTTCACCACATTATTAACTAAACTACAATAACATTCAGACTAATAAAGAACAAATGTAAGGATTGAGGCCCTGACGCACGACGGCACCCGTTCAGAATAACGTTCCCATCGAAACGCATGTTGATAACTCAAATCTATTTACATTTATTCATTTAGCAGATCAAATTTAAAACAACGAACCTTTTAAAATGAAAAGCTTTAAAGAAATGAAAGTGTCAATAATGAAGCGTTTAGTCGTTTCCACAGCAGAAATCCTCCTCAAATCCGACGGAAACACGACGATTTCCACCTCGCCGTTTTAATAACCTGTAACCATTCGATAAACCAGCCGTGTGTGCGTTTTAATAATGAAAAAAAACAATAATAATATATATGTATTTATTTCTGTTGATTCCTGAAGAGGATGAAGCGCTCCTCCTCAGCGGCAGCGGAACTGGCCTGTTTAATTTCAAATATCCCACTTTTAAATACCTTTAAAAATTATCTGATTTTTGATTGGTCAGATGGAGCTGCAAACTGGAATCCTATTGGTTGCTGGAGAATTCGTCATGTGACGCAAGCGAACCGGGAATAAAAAGCATAGTTGGAGGGCGGAAATGACCAGTAGGTGGCGCTAAAGATCATCACACACATCTGAGTCTTTATTATATAATATTTATACTCTATAAAGTGACCATCAGATCAGTGTAGCCATAACTACTAGAACTAGATTCAGGAGCGTGAGCCAAAAATTAATGTTGCACTGTATCCAACTATATTACATTAAAATATATGACATTTACAAATTAATATTAAATGTAATTTTTAAAAATCACCGTTCAAAAGTTGAAACAAGTATATATATATCTTCTGCTCATCAAGGCTGCATTTATTTTATCAAAAAAAAAAAAGCAATTTAAAATGCTTTAAATATCATTTATTTATCTGTATTTTCAGCTTCCTCCAGTCTTCAGTGTCACATGATCTTCAGAAATCAGAATAATATGATGATTTATCAGTGCTGGAAACATTTTTGAAGGGTTAATACCTTTCTGGAACCTTCGATACTTTTTCAAGATTCTTTGAGGAATGAAAAGTTAAAAAAGAGGAGTATTCATTTAAAATATAAATATTTTCTTACAATGTGAGTCTTTACAGTCACTTTTTATCAATTTAACACATCCTTGCTGAATGAAAGTATTAATTTCTTTCAAAAATAGAAAGAAAAAAATCAGCTGACCCCATATTTTTAACAGTACCGATTTCTATTTTAAGTAAATGCTTTTTATTAATCAAAGAATCTTGAAAAAAGCATCAGAGTGCAGTGTACATGGATAAGACATATGCGGTTATAAAATACTTATATGGAAATTATTTCGATCAAACATAATTCAGAAGGATTGGTCTTGGCAGAAAGAAGCATGTTTCTGTGATCAAATTGTTTTTAATTATTCAACTAATTCTACCACACACAAATCTCTCTCAACTCCGCCTGTTGTTCTGTCTCTAAAATCTGTTCCATTTTCAAAGTCTATCAAAACAGTTATGAAATATGACTAAATTAGTTTGACCAGAATTGATTCATAATACATTTATATGTTAGTTTTCAAGGGTCAAGATTCTTATAATAAATAAAAGAAAACACATAGATTAAAAATACAGAATGCTTGTGTTAGAGGCTCTGTTTATTGAAGTTCACAACTAATATTTATTTTACTTTCTTAACAAGACATCTCGTTATTTATCTCAAAATTGGCAAAGCGTCTTTAAAGCAAGTAAATACGACTGTATTTAGGAACCATTATAAACGAAGCAGCATGTATGAGTTCGTATGATTCTTCATTTCAACATCTGTAAACAGTTTTGTCTGTGTTCGGAGAACAAATGAAGAACAGAGATCAGTACCGGCCAACTCTAAAACACTTCAGACATTCCTAAATTATGTCAACCTTTGCACCAAGCTGCTTTGTTTGATATAATACTAAATATACCAGTAACAAACATACTTTCAGTATAAATAAGTTGTTTAAATGCAGTCGTTGTATTTATTCCAGCTCAAGTAAACCAAACACACAGATCTTCTGAGAAGGAGAAACAGGTTTCTGTGCTGAAGCATCTCCACCATCACGTTCACCAAACACAGACGAGCGTTCCAGGTGCTGATGATGAAGATGCTGAAGCGGTGATTTGTGGACGCATGAAATAACATAAAACTACAAAATATAAATAAATAAATAGAATGTATTTCATCCTCCTCAAACACACATTTCCCCTCACGTCTGGATCCCTGTGGTTCACTACTGAATATATAAACATTATAAGAAACATTCCTGATGATGCTGGTCATGTGACATCTCTTCAGTGCTCAGCGTTTCATCTGCGATGGTCCTCCAAATCTACTCTGGATATGTTTGTTCCCTTCCTTGCCGCTTGTATTAAGTGTTACTAGTATAATAATAATAATAAAGATAAGTTATAATATTCCTAACAGTTTTCAAGTGTGTTAAACAGCTGTGTCCTCAGAGTCCCGTGTAACAGAGCTGATTGGTTTGGCATACGCTCCTCTTCCATCATTTCATCAGAGAGCATGGGTCTGTCCCATTACACTGATTCATTAAAACTGCGTTTGAGGGTTTGTTGTGAATGAGCGCTCCTCTTCCGCTTCTTCGTGTTGTGTGTCACCAGCGATCGAGACCATCTCTCCGCCGCAGGACGTCCCGTCAGCTTCTAATGTAGACGCTCAGGACGCCGGGAATGAAGTTCCACCATTGGAGAAGGATGTGTAGAGAAGAGCGGCGACAGAGAGGAAGACAGGAGCGGTCAGTTCTCTGTGACGGCGGCGGCAGCCATCGGTGTCCTCAGGGTTCCTCTGGCTGTGATGGCCAGCTCCTCGATCTCTGTGTTCAGACGTCTGATCACCCACTCCATCGCCTCACGACCCTGCACACACACATTCACCCTCAGACTGAGCGGAGCTTCTTTTAGACACACTTCTTACACAATCAACATCCATCTGAAGCAGAACGGTCAGTGATAGGTGAAGTGTGTTGGGGTTAGCTGACCTTTCCTGCGTTGTTGGAGATGGTGGAGGCCATGAGTCCCTCCAGATAGCTGCTGAGACTGACGCCCTTCACAGAGATGATGGCTTCCTGCGTGAGCATGGTCCTGCGGGAACATCAGCAGAAACACAACATTACACCAGCAGCTCATGGAGAAACTCAAACTCAAACTCAGATCAGAAAGTGTGAGGAATCTTACTTCTCCGGGTCGTCTGGGTGCGGTCGGTAAACTAGCCGCTCGTCCACTGACACGATGTTAGTGAAGCTGATCTACGGTGAGAAAAGCAGAGCATGATGGGTATGACACTTTCAGAGTATGCTGTTTACAACCATTACATAAACCAACACCCTCCCAGCAATCCCAGAATGCAACTCTATTACGCAGAGACACTTCTCGTCTCATTCCAGATGATATTCTATCACACAAACTCAAAGTTCTTGATTTATGAGGATTATAATGCTATGTGATGGCCAGAGGATGAAGAACAGGGATGTGTGAGAGAAGACTCAGATGATGAATGTCATGCGCTGATGTGTTCCAGCATGTGTACAGACACGTGTTCCTCATAATAAATGATATCACTTACATTAGTGGACTGCAGCTCAAAGCTTTTCTCTTTGGGATCGACTACGGAGTGCTCCTGGATGTACGTACATGACCGAGTGTTTCCCATGATCTGTGGAAAAACACAACAACAGCTTGATGAATAAAACATTTATTAAAAATCATTGTTGAACAGCACAAACAGAGAGAGGAATCTGAAGGCATTTTCTGAACTAACCTCTAATTAACCCAGTAACATTAACTTGAGCTCCACTAGCACTGACTCTATTTACAGAACATTACTCTAAGCCTGAAGAGCAGCATGTGAACATGATTCAGATCTCATTCATTTCACAAAGAAACGCCACTATGGTGATCGTTTCCAACAACAAGAAAACTCTAAATGAATTAAACAGAACGGAACAGCGAGTTCATTTACAGGCCGGACGGACGGGTTTGATTCTTTAAATACTTCCAGAGACTAATGACAGCAAACATTAATCAAATATGCTGAAGGAAAAGAAACAGTTATCTCAAAGTCTTGAGTGCAGTTCAGCTGTCAAACAATCAGAAACATCCTTCATTTGTTTTCTTTAATATCTAGTGAGATGTGTTTGCTCTCTCAGAGTTATTAGTATTTAAAGAGTGTAACATTGTAACAAGTGTTTTCTGTGAAACTGCTTGTATCGTGTGAAGTGCGAAAGAAATAAACTTGAAGGCCTGGAATTGAGAATCTCATGAACTGGATTCCCACCGTTCCTCATTATTGCAGAGTTAGTGAAGTACTAATAACAGACTGACTGGAGCTCTAGGACTCATAATGGAAAGTTATGGTCCCGTGATAACCTCAGACGGTCTGAATGAATGCGACGGCTCAAGGACGACCGGATGACTCGCGTCACACTTGATTCAGAAACCAGACACCAGGACGACATGTGCGGACGAATAACCAGACCCAGTGAAGAACTGAAGCTACAGCCGCTGTGAATCACGGCAGGAAGAGATGAAGTCTTCCCATAGCTGGGACAGGAACATCTCAAACCAGCAGGACTGAACTCGGAGTTCATTCAGCTTTAGCTCAATGTTTTCCACCAAATGTGAGGAGAACAGAGAGCTACTGAGAGCTCCTTACGCTTTAGAGGTTAATGTCAGCTGCTTGCTTTAATTCCATGAAACATGTAATTTGATCAAACAAGCAATCAGATTAGTCTGTTATCTAGAAGAAAAGCAGGAGTCAGTACCGATCGCACGATGGACGGCAGACCCCATTCAGTGCTGAGAAGACGTTTGCTGTGAAGCCGTCCCTGCTGGTCCACGTTACGGTCCAACACGTCCACGCCAAACACGCTGGGGTTCATGGGGTTCGGGTACTTCTGCATGGCAGCTTTGGTCACGGTTTCCCACGGATGGCTGAGTGAGACACAAACAGAAACGTTAGCATTGCGGGAGCCAAAGACATTGTGGACATTCAGGGTCTTTAATTAGAGCTGAAGCGCAATATGACGGTGTTACATAATGCGCCCGTAATGAACCGTAACATGATCACTGAGGAACCGGTTAAAGCCATCACGAGCCACGTTACTTCTGCGATGTGACCACGAGACATCACGAGCCGTTCATTCACTGACAGATCAGAAACAGGAAGAGCTTTGATGAACATCTGATTCAACCACTGCTTTAATCACAACCACAAAAACACTTCTTCAGACGATCATCAGAAAAAACTTCTGATGATAGTCTACTTTCAACATTAAGAACACATAACTGTGTTCTACATCCATATGAAACTGGCATCAGTGTCAAAAGGACACCTTGATTTAACCCTTAAGTTGTGTTAATGTTATCAGATTAGACTAAAATTCACTGACTTGGCTCACACGTTAGAACGACTTCACAAAAATATTTTTCGCCCTTTTTGGGAATTTTTTCCGCCACCTTGTTACCCTTGAGGAGCTCTTGTTAAAAAATTACCAGCTTACAAAAATTGCTTGTGAATTTCATATTATCCAGTATTAATACCAGATATTGGGGTTGATTATAGGCCTTATTGATCGGAGCTCAAACTTTATTTTCTGAGTGAATACTGCCAAAATTATCCACACAAAAAAGAAAAAAAAAAGTTTCCTCTCAGAAGATCATCAGACCATATTGAACATAAATGGTTCATACAGAATTCTTTAAAGCTTTGTATTTGGTACAAATTACAGTCAACTATAAATATATTGATTTTCTCAGGGGTTTTTCATTGATTTCATGCATACAGACTTCTGCATGCACACAAGAAGGTTTTCTGTGCCCTTGAGAAACACATGCACACAGGAATATTTTCTCACTTACACATTATATTTTCTAGTTTAATATACTATAACCCAATTCATTTGTGCACCACTGCCATCTTACTATGAAGAAAATGAGAGAATGGATGCACATGAATTAACAGAGAAATGTGGTTTTCCTCAGTGTAGTGACTTTAATATTAAGGCCTGGTGTGTAATTTACAGCCTTCGAGGCAGCAGAGAAACCATGACATGAGATGGACTGACTCTGTGTGCATTTAATGTGCAATGATTTTTCCATACACTGTTTTCTTTTTTCCATACTCTTCCACACTTGGAAATAAAATCATTACCATACTTTTCCAGACTGCGCAGGAGCTCTGACCATAGACAGTAAAAGACATAAACAGCTGAACTCTTGCATTCCGACATAAGAACGGTTGCCTGGGAGACCGGGTCACATGACGTGTGACGTGTAACGGGAGGTCCATGTAGGGGAAAGGTCGCGCGCACTCGCAGTCAAGGAGAGTTATGCAATGGCACGTGGGGTCAGAGTTCACGCATTCCTTCACTACAGTAGTGTCCAACTGACCCAGAGCAACTACACTGACACCTCTGTAGAGTAATTAGGACTGAAACTGATGAAATCCAACCTTTATTCCACACAAACTGTAAAGAGGATCCAAATCTGTGAAGCTAAACTCGCTAACAGTTATCTGTCATTCTTTACGAGTCTATGGGTGCAGGTTAGATTGTGTAACTAACCCGATAATTACTCATTATAACTGTTTATCTCATTCATTTCAGCAAACACGGAGTATTTTAACTGCAGTATATAGTTATAACTATTAATATTTAGTGATTACTCTTCAGTTTTTTCGATGAAAGTCATTCACTGCACATTCTGACTGACTGCTTTAGCATGCAAGTAGTAACTAAATCAACATTTGCATTACTAACACTTTTGGTACCATGATGTTACCTCATTAGAACCGGATAAATACCGTTAAGATTGAAAAAACAACATCTTTTAACTAAGCTGACAGGAAGCCGTTGGACGCATTGGCGCGCCTTTCCCTCAGAAACGCTAAACGCGCTCACGTGACCACTCCAACGCAATAAACCGACAAAGAAGACCTTCACTCACTTGAAAACGTGTTCTGACGTCCAGATCTTCATGGTTCTCGTTGTATTATAGATGTTTAATGCGCGAGCGCTGTTCGGTGACACTCCGCCGCTTCCGCTGTTTGTTCGAGAACGCCGACGCAAAGGCCACGCCCACCGTGACAGACGTACCAGCGAAGGAGGCGGCTCGACCAATCAGAGCCGCGGAATCTGAATGGAAAATCTCCCTGCCGGAGAATGTTCGCACTAATGGAACAGCCATTAAAGTTCAGTACGAGAGTATTACATGATAGAGAGCGTTGCGTCAGGTGTTTCTAGAGCACATAATGTACAGGTAATAAAAGCGTAAAGGTTACACCGCCTCATTTCTCTCGCAGAGCTCGAGGTCATTCATTCATTCATCACGTGACATGAGAAGGTCACTTTTAGTTTTTAGTTTCAACAATGTCGTACCCCACACATAGTCTACAAGTTCACATGAAACGTAAATTTAGTCTTTGTTTCCAGACCTTTGACTGCTAGTGATGGTGAACAGACATACAGCAGATGAAGAGCACAAACCAAACATCTGCAATCCTCATTCACTCCTGTCATGTTTTACATACTGTCACTATGTACATTCATTTCATTATATAGCTTATGTCGGGTTTGATATGTCTTCAGCCGGTCCTTTTAGAAAGTGGAAACTCATTAACAACTCTTTAACATCTTTTAGGTTCAATAGGATCAAACGGAAATATTCCGAGAACCAGGTTCTGTTTTAATGGGATATTGATTCATGATTAATTTCATTGGTGTGAGAATCAGGTGATGATGGATTATAATGCTGTTCTAGTCCATGTCTATTTATTGTATCTGTGTTTTTACTAGTGAAAAAATATCTTCCACGTGTTTGCTGCAAAAACGAAAAAGTATATGAAACATATGAATGAACATATAATATATATCAATATTATATCTGTTGAAAATGCAGTAATTTAATCAGTTTGAATGAATAATAGTATCTAATATTATAATATAATGTAATTATTTTATGTAATATTAATAAAACTACTGGAAACATAATATTACTAAGATAAATATTGTATGGATGTCTCAAAACAATAAATTTAATATCACATTTTTATTGTTTTATTATTAATTAATATTTTAAAATAATAGTAATAAAATTAAGCAATGATGTATAAATATGGGTTGAAGTAATAACATATTTAAGGGTGAGGAAAAACATATTAAGTAAAATGTTAAACATCAACTCCTGTTTTTCTGAACTAGATATTTACTTTTATTAATATT
The DNA here is from genome assembly GCF_003368295.1 of Carassius auratus. Classification (NCBI taxonomy): domain Eukaryota; kingdom Metazoa; phylum Chordata; class Actinopteri; order Cypriniformes; family Cyprinidae; genus Carassius; species Carassius auratus. Next base: position 103,377 of record NC_039273.1, read on the forward strand.
ACATTTCAGCTTCAGTCTTTTCTGGACACAGTAATTGATATCCCCAGCAGGTGGCGCTGCTTGCGTTCTGTTATATTCAGAGGTTCGTCTGTTGGATGATATGTTTCTCTTTGTGTGCGTGTGTGTGTGTGTGTGAGAGAGAGAGAGAGAGAGAGAGAGAGAGAGAGAGAGAGAGATGGAGAAATTGATAGTATACCATTAGCCTATTGTTTTGTGTACTTACTGTTCTTATGCAGTCTGTAATATTAACGTGGGGTTTTCTGGTGTATATTTTCTGTTTTAGCTGAGTGGACAAGCATGTGGAGCAGAGATCACTTTTGTTAATTTATAGAAATGTTTGTGCAAATGTGTTTTTGCCAAATATGTTTTTGGTTTTATCAAACCTTTATATTATATGTTGGATTTAACTCTTGGTCTTAATTCTCATGTACTTATTTATTAATCTTATGGTGAGACAAGAGTTCTTTTATAAAAAATAAAAAAACACCTGTCATGTTTCATTTAGTAAGAGTGAGAAATAAGTGTATAACAGTGAATGGAGTGTGTTAAAAGCAGATCAGGCAGAATCTCTGGCCTCACTTGTGGACTGTCGAGCCGAGCTGGTGCTGCTTCTAGATTTTAGACTGGGTTTAGTGATAACCTTTGTTTTATTTACTTAACCATATTTATTTGCACATTTTGCACATATCCTTTAAATAAACACCTTTTTTGATGCCAACATCATTCCTCTGTTTTACAAGGTGATGTGATTCTCTGTGACCGCTCAGGTGTGTGTGTGTGTGTGTGTGTGTGTGTGTGAGAGAGAGAGACGTGTGAGTGACGTGTGTGTGTGGGTTTGAGCATCAGGATGAAAGCTGACTGACGTTAATGAAGTAAAGGACGAGTATCGACCTCACAGCATTCAGAGGCGTTCAGACGGTCACAGAGCAGATGAAAGGACAGAGCGACGTCACACACACACACACTCACACACACACAGACACAGAGACAACCTCGAGGGTCAAGAACAGCTGATCTTTGTGGTTGTTCTTACTTTTTAAAATGTTATCGCCACAAACGTGAGCGAGTCTCCATCAACACAGGCTTGTTTCCATGACAACATCTGATGCTTCTGGTTTAATTGTCATGTGGGGGTTAAATCCTGCATTCATAGGGGTTATTAATTACATTGATGATTTATAAATAAAAACACAACACGATCTATCCTGAAATATAGTTTATAAAGTCATATTCCAGAGAAACCTCCTGTGCTATATTTCACTCACAAATTGCTTGTAAATTTCACTAAAAATGACAAAAACTGTGACACTTACCGGAATTTTTAAGTAGTAAAACCAAAATAGTATTTTCTTGTTAAACATACTTCAATTATATTTATTTACAACTTTGAAAAAATATTTTTCCTTGACTTTATGACACTTTACCTATTCTGTCACATATATTCCTCTTCATTTTCAGTTTCTTGCATATGTTTTATGTTCTCTACTGTCTGTACTGAAAATGTTGAAGTGGAGCTATATTGATTTCCCCAACAATAGGCCAAATTATAAATGCATGAGGCATAATTTTCATCATGCTTGAAATCATACTTAGTGCTGTCCTCACCATGCATGATTTTATGCAGTTTATATTATATGAATAAATGTCTAAACTTATATAATCATTATTATTACTACTTCATAATAATAATATATCTTTCTGCTTCCTTGCAAAAGGATTTTTTCATACAAACATTTTTACAAACCGAACCATTTCTTGTGAAATCTCAAAAGAACTGAAGGTTTCTGAATTTTTCTCCTCTCCTCCAGACACGTTCACCTCTGTAAAAATCTCTGACAGCAGAATCAGAGAAATAATGAAACGAATCTCTCTTTCCTGAAGTCTAGACGCTGTATTTCCTGCAGCGTGATGCATTTGTTCAGTCAAGTCACATCATGCGCGCTTCATCGTTATTGCTCTCAGAACACTTCATTTGGGTCAGATGACTGAGAGACCAGACAGACAGAGTGTGTGTGTGTGTGTGTGTGTCTCATTATCAGTCCTGCATGATTCCAAATGGACTGATGTCTCTCTGTATCTGCCCTCATCTCTGTTTTCTCTTATGATCTTTTCTCATTTCTTGTCTCTGATGTTTCCTCCATCGCTCTCTTCACACGTCTTCCTCTCAGTTTGAGTCTCTCTCTCTCTCACACACACACACACACACACACACACACACACTCACAGATCCAGGTGGTTTGTGTCTCTGATGCAGCTTTAAATACAGATGAAGACAGAAGCAAAACGAGAGATTCCCTCTGAATGATCCAGACATAAAATGAAGTGGCAGACTCTCAGGGGTGTGTCTAGACGACTGATTACAGCAAACGAGAGGCAGACAGACACAATAACACAGAGAGAGAAAGAGACAGAGATGTCTCAATACTCCACATATGTGTCAAATGAGCAAAATCATGTTTCTAATATGTTTTTACTTCATTTGACAATAGATTTCACTCATGGAAATGTCATATATGTAACATCCGAACATGAGGTTTCATAAACTTTCAATCCTGAACTGTGTGTTCATCTCAGTAACGCTGAGCTCTTCCGCTCTATTTCTGGATCTAATGGATTAAGACAAAGAGGAAACTGTTGCTCAGTGGATTTTGCTTTCTAACATCATGTGAGCGTCCAGCCGTATGAATCATCGTCTCTAAAGGTCTCAGACAGATTGTGACCTCAGAGAGCCAGAGTCTGATCAGGACACAGAAGAGCTGAAGAGATCTCAGGCCTTCAGATGATCAGAAAACAGAACAACCAGCTTAAATAGTGTTGTGTAATCAATGAGTGACTGTAATGAGCTGAAAGAGCGAGCGCTGGTGTGAAAGAGCCAGACATGAGCTCATCACAGCACACACACTCACACACACACACTCCCGCGGCCCATAATGCCAGGATGATACCTCAGAGTCAAGGTTACATGTGTTTTAATCACTGTTGCCTGATGCATTTGTCTTTCCACTACTGCAGCAGTCCAGTCAATACCTGTAGTGTGTGACTGTCCACAAAAAGTGTGTGTGTGTGCGTGTGTGTGTGTTAGAGAGAGTCTGCATACATGCATCTGTGTGTGTGTGTGTGTGTGTGTGTTAAAGAGAGTCTGCATACATGCATCTGTGTGTGTGTGTGTGTGTGTGTGTGTGTGTGTGTGTATGTGTGTTAAAGAGAGTCTGCATACATGCATCTGTGTGTGTGTGTGTGTGTGTGTGTATGTGTGTTAAAGAGAGTCTGCATACATGCATCTGTGTGTGTGTGTGTGTGTATGTGTGTTATAGAGAGTCTGCATACATGCATCTGTGTGTGTGTGTGTATGTGTGTGTTAAAGAGAGTCTGCATACATGCATCTGTGTGTGTGTGTGTGTGTGTGTGTGTTAAAGAGAGTCTGCATACATGCATCTGTGTGTGTGTGTGTGTGTATGTGTGTTAAAGAGAGTCTGCATACATGCATCTGTGTGTGTGTGTGTATGTGTGTGTTAAAGAGAGTCTGCATACATGCATCTGTGTGTGTGTGTGTGTGTGTGGGTTAGAGAGTTTGCATACATGCATCTGTGTGTGTGTGTGTGTGTTAGAGTCTGCATACATGCATCTGTGTGGGTGTGTGGGTGTGTGTGTGTGTGTGTTAGAGAGAGTCTGCATACATGCATCTGTGTGTGTGTGTGTTTGTGTGCGTGTGTGTGTGTGTTAGAGAGAGTCTGCATACATGCATCTGTGTGTGTGTGTGTGTGTGTTTTTATATATAGATTAAATGCAATTTGCAAGATATAGACTGTTATACAATGAGAAATGAGAAAAAAGTCTCTGTTTCTCATAAGGTCATGGCTTTGATTCCCAGTGAATTCATGAACTGGTCAGTTGTATAACTCGAATGCAATGTAAGTCACCTTCAATAAAAGTGTCTGGAAAATGCATAACTGTAAACATTATTTCATGACATGCTGCAGACTACGTTTAGGGTCACTGAGAGCCTGACAGAGACATGCTTAACTAACTATTCTGATCTATTCTAATGTGTTAAGAAGCTTGTATAGGTGTGGCCACCCGCTTCTGCAAACACACTCGAACTGTTTGCATTACACAATAATGACTTTTAGCATTAGTCTAGAGATTTGGTTTTAGTTTAAAGTTTTTAAGTAAAGTTTTATTAAATATGTTTAAGTTTCTGTGCACAAATTTTACCATAACTTATTAGTGCGAAATGAAAATGTGCTGAAAATGTCCTCATGCTCAAGCAGTGTTTAACAGCTAAAAAACAAATATGTGTCTGGATTTTGATGTGAGAGACAACGGGAGCTGCACTTTTTCAATAGAGGAAGTGTTATTACAGATTATTGAATAAGTATTGGATTCGTTTCAGCTTTTGTCTTCTTCAGATGTTCACTGATGGACTGGAGTGCTGTGGATTATTGGGATGTTTTTATCAGACTCTCATTCTGACGGCACCCATTCACTGCAGAGCATCCATTGATGAGACACTGATGCAGTGCTACATTTCTACAAACCTGATAAAGAAACAAACTCATCAAATTTTAAATTTAAGAATTTAGCAGACGCTTGACTTACAGTGCATTCATGCTATCAATTTTTACCTATCACGTGTTCCATGGCAATCGACTACAGGAACGCTGCATGTTATCTATTACATCATCTACATGTTAGAGTATGAGCACATTGTCGTTTTTGGCTGAACTATGCCAAGAAATTGCGTTTTTGGCCAGAGGAGGCCGCTTATTCTCCCAAATGGAGCTCAGAGATGGAGTCCGGAGCACACTGCGACACTCACACTGAACATATGAATCATGTTCATATTTCACAATGCGTGATCACGTTTTTAATTCATATTTCAAGTATTTCAAGCACTGGTAATAAACGTCTTTGAAACTTCCTAACAGTGCGTTTCTCCCGTTTGACTCTGATTGGCTCATGCACTCCGTGAAAGGCCAAGTCTGGCAGTGACGTGCTGCTGTCTGCCTCTAAGCCCCGCCCCCGCGCTAGCCCCGCCCCCTCGGGTCCCCAGCCAACTTGGACTTGAATGAGGTGCGCGCAGAGCAGACGGCTGGACTATTAACACAAACCGTCTGGGAACAACCCCGGGAATAACACCGGGAATACTGGAGGACAGAGGCCAGACATCGGGAAGGGGGTGGGGGGACGGAGGCTAAAGGAAAGCCGCTCCACAGCTGCCTGGAAGAAAGAAGAGGAAAAGCCTGCGTCAATGTTCGTCCGTTTTCCGCGTCGATCCGTGAGATTCCCCCAATGTTCAGCTTCATGGGTCTGATGAACGGAACCACCGACACCCACACCAATGTCTCCTGTACGTGTAACTGCAAGAGATCCTGCACTTCATTCCAGAGTATGGCGATCAGTGAGTATCCCGGAGCGTTTCTTCACTAAACGATGAGAATCGCGGCGCTGGTCACACTTCAGTTCGATTCGAATCGGCGTTCGCTATCTTTGTTTGTTTTAACCGCCATTTATTTAAACACGCGATTTATATTTATGTTGTTACTTGGCTGTTTAGACTCATTATTTGTCGGGTAACCTCTCAGATAAACTCCTCAGAAAGTTTCAACGCGGACTAGTTTAGGTCGCGTAAGGATCCGGTTCGTAGGTGAAGCGGTCAGTGACAGACAGACTCGTGCGAGTCCGCGATCATCATGAGTTATGATGTGATTGTGGAGATGTTTCTGTTTAAAACTGAGTAAGAGTGATATCTGTACACCTTTTAGCCTCGTTTGAACGCAACAGATATTTGGAAGAATCTAGTCCCCATAGTCCTGCTGTGAAAGATTATTAGTCAATTTAATTCATTCTTCAAAACATTTTCTTTTGCTTTTAACAGAAGAAAGACGTTTTGGAACAATATGAGTAAATGATGGCAAGATGTTAATTCTTTGTTCTCATTAGTGTTGGAAGACACTGCAGTTTCCTCTCTCGTGATAATATTATGATGTAATAACCTGCACATTTTTCATATGCTGCAGGTCTGAAGTGTTCTCAGACGGATGTGTGTGTGACGTTCTGTCTGCTCTGAAATCCTCAGCTGGGAGTTGCCCGGCTAATTCTTCACTTGTAGTGACTAACTCATTGTTCAGACAGCTGGCCGTGTTGTTGTCCAGCAGACTCGCTCATTCGTGGAGTTCTCTTTGAGAATGCGCCGTGATTAACCCTCTTGCAAAATCTGTATCCAGTTTCCAAGTAATCTTTTCTAAAGGAAAAGCTGAACAAATAACAAGGTGATATCAGTAAGAACTCGGTGTCTTAGGAAAAGGTCTGTTGAGTTCCTGAGCAGAACTTGCTGTCCAGTTATAAATAATGTTCCTTGAAGACGTGTCTAGTATCTCTGTTCTCTGTTTTCAGACGTTGTCTTGTCCTTGTTTGTCTAGACAGACTCTCAGTCACGCCTGACCTGATGAAGATGAGAGCAAGTCTGCTGCTGAGGTCTAGTTCATCAAATCAGTCAGCGCTTGTTCTGATTTGAGTTGTTTCTCGAGTGGAACTTGTTTTGAGTATTTTTAGTTTGCTGCTGTCTGTGAGACTGTCTCTGGGATTTCTAAGTAGACTATAATATCCAGTTTTTGTCTCATCTGTGTTTGTTCTCTGTGGATCCCGCCTTCTCTCCGCCACGATTGGTCGATTGTGTAGAATGCCTGCACGCTATTGGTCAAACTAGCTTAGGTCATTACCTCTGTGCTCTCGCTCGCTTCATTCATGATCGCTGAAGGCAGGAGAGATTGAGTGATAGACGTGTGTCAGCGTCTGTCAAATATAAGCATCTCTCAATCTCTCCTGGCGTCTGTGAACATGAAGAGTTCAATAAAGATGCACAGATGACGTCTCAGAAGATCAAAATACAAAGGAAAACATTCTGCATGACTGATTTTAAGACCATTAAGATGTTTTGCCTTTAATTGCATGTTATTTTTAGAGACATTTAATCTTTGTTTTCCTTCATTTTCCATGATTCTGTCTTTAATGGTTTAATTTAAATGGTGCAATACATATATATAATTGTTTTTTTTAAATATATATACAGTAATAGAGCATCCCAGGAATGATGCAGCGTGTCATTTTAAGAAAGTTTTTGTTCTGGTTTTGCGTCTCTATCTTTAAATTGTGTGTGTGTGTGAGATCTTGACCCGTATGTGTCAGGATGAGCAGGAGGGGTTAGTGAGAAACACAAATGAGACGCCCCCCGCTGAGTGTTTACGGGAACCCGAGTCTCTTCCTCTCCAGTGCTGATGAGTCTGTGTCTCGATGCATCAGTGACACACACACACACACACACACACACACACACACCAGCAGATCAGATCAGATCCTCACTTACAGGAAACACTGCTCCTCGTCCCTTCAGGGGAAGACGGGATGAGTTTTCTTCCAAACAGGAGAAGAAAAGTGTCACTCATTTAATCTGGTTGTCAGAGATTTTCTTTATTTCAAAGAGGAACTTGATGCAGACAGATCAGCTGAAGATGCATCAGAAAACATGTTTCTGCTCCTCACTCAGTTTCACTGGAAAACCGCTGCACTTCCTCAGTGCTTTTAGGAAATACGTTTTTTCTTTTTCTCCAAAGTTAATCAGATTTTTGAGGGCCTTAACATGATCGTAAACTCACAAAACTTTGCACACGCAACAAACCTGGTGAAATGTACATCTGATTTGGGTTTCAGAGTTGGGTGTGACAAAGTGTCTCGATAGCGCCACCTGAAACATTTCAACGAAGCGCCCCTCCCACTACATTTCACGTACGTGTATGAACTTCAGTACATGCATGTAACGTCCCAACACCTACAAAAAAGACTCTTGGAGCAAAGTCCTGAACGAAACAGGAAGTCAGCCGTTTTGAATTTCCTGTGCGAGTTTTGTGGAGTTTTTGCCATTTTCAATGCACTCCTCCTACAATTTTAATCTGATCATCTTCGAATGTGCTGAGTGTAATCATAAGACCTTTGTGATGTTAAATTGAGAAGATCTTGAGTTTTCGTTAAAGGGCGTGTCCCTGACGGCCTGACAAATTTCGATGTTTTGCCACGAAACAGGAAGTGGCTGTAACTCAGGCAAACAATGTCCAGTCTGCCCCAAACTTCACGTTTGATAAGAGTCCTGGCCTGAACAACTAACATCTCTAAAGCACAATATTCAATTCAATTCAATATTTAGACAAATAAAAGTCTAAATAAATAACTTTAGGAACGTTTTGCAGCAGTTTCATTAAAAATATCGTAATTTGTGTTTTGAAGACGAGGAAATGTCTTATGTATTTAAATGACATGGAGATCATCAGTCAGTCTTCATTTCTGTTATTTTGATGGAAGCCTCACAGTTTGTCTTTTGTTGATGAACGTTCCTCAAGCTTGTGAAATGGGTTTGTGATCTGGAGTAATCGCTCATGAACTTGTCTGCGCTGCTCGTCTGTTGATTCAGGGTTTGTGGTGTCTTTAAGTAATGGTCTGTCCTTGACCTGGTGATGCACGGCTGTGTCTCTGAGACCCGAGGCAGATCTCATGTGTGTGTGGATCCGGCTCTGAGGAAACACACCGCTGTGTTCTGCTCTTCACAGCACAGGAAGAGGAAACAGCTGCGCTCCAGAACGTGTGTTTCTGAAGAGCTCCTTCTGTCATGAACTCCCAGATCCTGGAGTCTGCTCCTCACAAACACTGTCATGTGTCTTCAGAGGAGCAGAACTACACTGACGCTCAAACGCTTGGAAGAATTCAGATGTTTTGGAATGTTTGAAGTCTCTTCAAGGCTGTGTGTGTGTGTGTGTGTGTGTGTGTGTGTGTGTGTGTGTGTGTGTGTACAGTAAGTACAATAGACTCGTCACATTGGTTCATTCTCTGATTGTCTTGTCAGAGTTATCTGTTATAAAGCTCAGACACTCGTATCAGCAAGCGCCGGCTATTTTGGTCTCCATGACCAGTTCCAGTCTGAGTGTGTGAGTTAATAATGAAGCGCTCTGGCAGTGTTTCAGGTGAAGCTGTGTTTCTGGACTGGTTTGCCAGCGTGTATTTACTCTCTGAGTCGAGCTGACGGCTGAACCAAAGCCTGAAGAAATCCAGCCCCAGGTGAACTTCAGTCTCGTAAAGCAGCAGGACGTCTGAGACGCTTTTCCTGGAAACACGGAGCTGGTTTAGTTAACCCAGAGATCATGTGCTGGTTTCTGGTTCGGTGTTTGTGTGGCGTTCGCTCGGTGTGTTTGTGTTCAGTGAGACTCACACAGACGCTTCAGTGTCTGGAGCTGGAAATAGCAGACACACACACACACACACACACACACACTTGATTTCATTAGTCATTTGTTATGTCACGTCTGCGTCCGCACTCCCAGCATGCTCTCTGTCTCGCTGCTCTTCAGAGGAATGTTCTTGACTAAAACCACCGTGAGCAGCTCCAGTTATGAACGTGTGTGTGTGTGTGTGAGTGTGTGTGTGTGTTTTGGAGGTCACTTCAGTCTCAGTCTCATCTGACTCTTAATTACTGTCTTGGATTAATTCAGATGTATGTAAATGAGCATTTAGCATATGAGACGCTGCAGCTGTAGAGCGTCTGTGCTGCAGGGGTCAGAGGTCAGAGGAAGGACCAGCCTGTGTGTGTCTTCCCATGATCCTCGTGTGTCAGTGATGCGCCGAAGCCCATGTTCTGGAATATTTTTCTATATGTCTGTGTTTATAATATAATGTGACACAGTTTTAGTGTTACGCATCCTAATGTAATTGTCTTTTTGTCTGTGGTTCTCGTACTCGTCTCAGTAGTGTGCTCAGAGTGAAGCGTGACCTTTGCTCTATTTCAGCCTGTGAAACCAGTCTGGGAAGTGTTTGCTCTGTGTGTGTGTGTGTGTGTGTGTGTGTGTGTGTGTGTGTGTGTGTGCATCGGCTTGTTTTGACTGAGAACACAGACGGGTCGGTCGTGGTCACATGACATTAATGGTGTCTGTCAGAGACAGGTATGAGCGCTCCTCACGTGATCTGTGTTTGAGCTCTGTGTGCAGGTTATTATCTACTAAAACCATAAAAACCTTTTGTTTCTTGAAAATAAATAAAGTGATAAACAACTAATAAATAATAAAACTTCATTAAAATTATGCAAACATATAAGAAAAAATAAGAAAAGTGCTACAATTGAAACTAAACTGTGAAAATAAGATCTGATTGATCATATTACCGTCTGTGATAATGAAACTAAAGTAAGAGTGTTTGATCTCTGCTGCATTAGTGAGGAACTACATTAACCAACATGAAGAAAATATGAAAACAGTTATTAATCTTAGTTATTAATTCAACATTCACTTATATATTGTTAAAATCAAATATGTTTTACAAAAAAAAAATTTACTTTTTCTATTTCAAAATGATTTCACTCAATTAAACTTGGCCTTTCTCAAAACAGTCTTCTAATAATCTAAGTCTTAACTGTCACTCTCTATTAATATAACACATCCTCGCTGAATAAAAGTTTTAATTTCTTTAAAAAATAGAAAGAATACAAATTCACTGACTCCAAAGTGTATGTTGTTACAAAAGATCTCTATTTTAAATAAATGCTGTTCTTTTTAACTTTTAATTCACCAAAGAATCCTGAAAAAAAATTACAGTTTCCAAAACAATATGAAACAGCAAAACTGTAATAAATCATCATATTATTCTGATTTCTGAAGATCATGTGACACTGAAGACTGGAGGAATGATGCTGAAAATACAGAAATAACATCAAAGAAATAAATGATATATTAAAAAATATTGAAATAGAAAACGGTTATTTTAGATTGCAATAATTAATTTATTCTGTATTTTTGATCAAATAAATGCATCCTTGATGAGCAGAAAACTTCTTTAAAAAGTAATACAGTCTTACTGATCCCAAACATTTCTGAACGGCAGTGTACATCTATATAGTGATATTTATATATATATATATTACAGAGCATGAAGAGGTGTTTGAGTGTTTCAGGAGGTTCAGGCTCAGGTTTAGTGTCTGATGAATGCTTGACTGTGAAACTGAAGCTGAAGGAGTGGATCGTTCCGGCGTGATGAAGCACAGGCTGGAGTTTCTCCAGAGTCCGGAATGTTATTCTGCCCTGGAGGCAGGAAGCTGCACCTGGCATCGGTCCGAACACAAACACGTCTGGAGCGACTGGAAGAGCACAAACACAGAAACACCTTGTCATTGGTGTTTTAAATCTGGTTTGTATATCCTGATTGATGCCTAACCTTCCCTTTAATATTTCCGCTGGTGAGAATGACGTTCTCAAGCGTTCAGACAGGTCTGAATCCTCCTAAACGACACTTCACTTGGTATTTTTCAGTCTCTCTCTCTCTCATTAAAACATAGTTTGCATTGTTTACCGCATTTTCTGCCCTCGGCGTGTTTAAACGGCTTTACACAAACACACACAACATGTTCAGACGGATTCTTCAAGGGCCACCTGCGCCGCCAGACCAAACACACACGTCTGCAAACACACACATCTACAAACACACACATCTGCAAACACACACGTCTGCAAACACACACATCTGCAAACACACACGTCTGCAAACACACACACACACATCTACAAACACACAAGTCTGCAAACACACACATC